>NW_014578476.1:69808-78831 GCF_000485595.1 Priapulus caudatus
CTATAGCCCTTCGCTCTGCGCATTGCAAAGGACTATAGTTCTAGTCTACTTCTAGAGCTAACATCAGTAGGCCTACAGCTAGCCCGACCAGGCTGTGTGACCAATGTCACAGGACTAGGTACCGGTATTCTAACCCTAGCAATACCGTTTTTTGGAGTTAGAGCTACAGTACAGCTAGAGTATCACTGGGTACACCAGTCCATTTAAGCAATGCTATGGCAGCACACCTATGTGCATGCCAGCATACCCAGCGGCTTTAGTCTCACTGTCACTGAGTTAATCATCTGAGTTTGTTTACATTTCTACTGTTCTGTTACTGTGTCATTGCTCTTTGAGGCTTTCAATTACAAATACCTGTAGCACCATATTGGAAGACGCCGACAGTGCGGCACTTGCTAGCAGTTTGGAGCTCATCGCGCTATGTTTACGTCCTGCGTTATTTAAGAGAAGCCGTGTAAAATGTTCCCATTAATTAAAGATGTTAGACAACGTCTGAAAACGATGTAAACTTTGAAGGAGGTTGACGACAGTTTTCGACAGAAGTGCCTATCGGCTCGTATCATTTCGTTCCGAAAGGTGTCGCCATAAGGCTCGGACATGGCAGCGGAAATGGATACGGAAAAAGGAACGCACAAAAAAGGGAAAAAGGTGAAGAAAAATGAGTAGTCGCCAAAATGTGAGAGTGAAAATAATTTATTGGAACAGTATAAAATAATATTCCCATTAAACTCGGGCGCTTTGATTGTTTAACAGCGATTATTTCAAATCATCGCGGCTCCGGGGTGGTCACGTGAGCGTCCACCATGTTTGGAAATCTGAATCAGCTTGGTTGTGAAATTAATCGTAAATATTTATTGTGTTTCTGCTTTTGCAGACACATCTACGTGCATCCATGAGGAGTTCCGTCTACCGCAGACTGTATAGTATAAACTGAATAGGGTCGATCGCCCGTGGACCACCTTAGTTCGTTATTATAACGGACAGAAAGAGATCGACTGATCAAGAAAGAAAAACAAAGATGGCCACAGCCTCTGCTGGGGGTAAAGGCTGTGGAGGTGACACAGCAGAGTGTACGGGCGCTCAGCACAGTCACAACTCATCTGCGTTTGCCGACAATACACCGTCGAGCATGCAGTCTTCCTACAGCAAGCTAAACCAGATCGACAGGATGAACAAGCTGTCCACAAACACACTGAAGGTGAGACCAGTCAAAAATAATAATTCCCCCCCCTTCCCTCCCTCCCCAGCATGACGACGACCAGCAGGTGTGCAGCGACAGCGCGTGCAGCTGCAGCTATCGTCACGGCTACCAGCGCTCGTCTGCCGGCGCGAGGGTTGACGGTTAAGGTGCAGAGCGGCAGGTGCACGCAGTCCAGCTCTAGTTTAACACCCCGGATTAGCTTAGCACAGTGGTTCCTAATCTTTTTTGAGTCATGGACCTCTTTGAGAATTTGATGGAAGAGCTCTACAGACCCTCCCCAGAAAAATGCATACGTACCGCAGGGATTGCCCTTGACTTTTTTATCAGGTGGCCGGCCGGGCCACTTGAGTATGAGATTAAGGTGGCCAAATGGATTTTTAGGTTGCAAGGCCCGGTTGCTACATTTATTAAATAATTTATTTGTATCCTAACTATGGGTAATGTGTTTTGGCAAATAATCGCAATAACATAGCTAGATTACGACAACAACAAAGAAAGAACAAAACCCTGACTGAGTTAAATAATTTCCCAAATATTAAAAAGCTTTCAAATTCTCTGGCAGTATCTTTATTAAGTAGCAGAACTCATGTCATTAAGATGTCAATCAAAACTGTCCTTCAATCATTCAATGTCAGTGAGACTGTCATGTGAACCTTAGACCTGATGAATCAGAATCAATTTCTGACATGGGGTCAGACCCATCAGAGTCTAATCATAAAATCAAATCATATCGTAATCAAAATCAAAGAGGAAACAACACTCTGGTATGTACGCACTTGTCTTGAACTCGTGGAGAAATGAATTGCGCAACGAACCCATACAGCTGATGGGTAGCGAATAGATTGCACGTGCACTACTGTTTTGATTTAGGCCAAGTAAAGCATTGTTTCTTGTTGCGATTCACATTCTCAGAATCTGCTTCCAGTAAACCACACGTACACACACGCACACGCGCACGCGCACACACACGCACACGGGCACACACACACACACACACACACACACACACGCACGCACACACGTACACATGCACACGCGCACGTGCAGCCGCACACGCACACACGTCACACACACACACACGGCAATCAGCAGAGCGTCCCCTTGCGCAATCATGCGTGTACGTGTCGCAAGATCTCTGTGTGAGATGAATGTCCGGACGCGTAGCCTAGCGGCTCCTCGTCCGGCGGTCGCGTAGCCACGGCCTTATTTTTATTGGTGGCCAGGCGGGCCACCAACCCGACAGTTTCAGGTGGCCCGACGCCGTTTCAGGTGGCCATTGGCACCCGGGCCACCGTTAAAGTCGAGCCCTGGTACCGGTATATCAATAATACCATACAGTGTTTCTCTTGCATTGACACGAGCGAGGCGGGCCACCTCACTCAAATTCTCAGCTGCCACACAGAAATTTGTCCAAAACACCGCCTCGCTGACATTAATCACTGTTCTTCCATCCATAGACTACACTTTATTGAACTAAAATCGAAATATAGATTAGAATTCACGAAATTGCACCATTTTTTCAAAAAAATTCCGTTGCCGGGGGCATGCCCCCTGACCCCTCTAGCTGGACGAGCATCTGCGGTGCTCACTTTGCTAGGACCTCGAAACGCGCAAACACACACAAAAATTACTACGTACCTCACACACCTTTTTGGCCAGGGGAACATAGCATATTTTGGTACAATATATATCTTGTATGAAAAGAACTTGTATTTGTGCTTTCTTAAAATTGTGTTGCTCTGACTGAAAATTTCCCAGTTTGGTTGACAAATCTAGAGATAATGTGTGCTGAAAACTGTTAATTATTGAACTGCCTAATGTAAGCTATAAATTCTATGATTATTGGGAGAATTTTTATGATATTTATCAAATATGGTATTGTAGAATCATCTAATTGCTTAAATGAGGTGCCAAGCATGTTAAAGAAAGCAATATTCAAATATCAATGATTTGATTAATGATAACAACAAAAATAAATGAATTTTATGAAAATTTAAAATTTGCAAACCATTTCATTGCAATTATTCATGAAACTAAGCACAAAAACGTGCGATGATAACTTGTGCGAACTAGTAATAAAATGTCTAATTCCCTAGAAATTTTGAGTTCACTCTCATTGTACCAAGTGGGTTTGATGGCATATATGCGAACATCTTACTGTCGGGGAATAGAGTGGGGACAGTGTTGCCATCTAGTGAGATAATTTCGAATTTCCCGATGTTGTGGTACGATGCATCCTAGCAGCATCCAACCATGTTATGGTTATGCACAGCTGTCCCACATCTTGCAAGCATTAATTAAGGTGGAATGCTGACTGTAAAGTGTAAATATATATAGATAGATAGATACAAACTGTGTAAGCATGCTTGTTCCCAGATGCACCCACACTTGTATGTATGTGTGTATATGTGTGTGTAGGTTTATTTGCTATTATTATGTGACAGTGTGTGTACGTATGTAGTTACTGCCTATACTGCCTGCCAGCCGTATAGTTACTGCCAATGCCCCCCTGTATCCTGATGTTGAACAGATATTAGCAAAATCTCTGTTATTCTATATATCTATGTGCACAACTGCCGGCAAAACCTTGCAAAGCTCAAAATGGGTGATTCATGGCTCCCTGTATGAGAGTGAGACTGTATTTTGGAGAACAAGTTATGCTAGTATCACGGTTTGCTCCTTGACCCCCATCCCAGGGTGCGAAATTAACGGGAGTTCGGAGTCAAATACTCCCTTATTTACTGTCAGACTCCCTGATTTGACATATGCAGGAGTCCGTGTGACTCCCTGAATATTCTGCCATACTAACTACTAGTTCGTTCCGGAGCACGGCCTCGTGGAATTATCATATTTTTTCAGCTAATGTCCAAAGAAAATTTGGCAAATAAGAAAATCTTAAAAATAAGCACATGCGTTATTGTTAATATCTTTAATTTTGAACCTCTGACAGCGGACTCCCTCTTTTTGAGGGTAGGGAGTCCGTTGGACTCCCGTGTTCAAAAGTTCATTTCTACCCCTGCCATCCCATCACACAGTAGAGTTAAACTCGTTTACGTGTATCTAAACTGACACAATTCCGTATTCATGAGTGTGCACTCGAGGCAAAAAAAGCGGACGCAAGTGAATATTTGTGCGCCGATGCCTTGCAAAAACGTGTGAGCACGGCGCACTTTGGAAACGAAAGCAAACGTTTTGCGCGGCGTGTTTCGTATTTACTTCCCGTCGTCATGCGTGTGTGAATTCAACTCAACTTGTTCTCTCCCTGGTTCGTAGTGGGTCTTCCAAAGTCTTATTTAAGTACTTATTTTGCCAAAAATAAAATAAGGGCCTTCAGTGATAAATTTTTTTTTTCTGGGGCTTTTTGCAAACCCCCCCAAAATATCGGAGGCTACTTTTTCATTTTCCAGGGCTCTTTTTTCACTTTCCAGGGCGAGTTTTTTCCAGGGTTGTTTCCTTAAATATACACACAAGCACAGTAGCTAATACACACTCGCGGGCACGCGTGCACGCGCACGCACACGCACACGCACACACACGCGTGCACGCGCACGCACACGCACACGCACACACACTTGCGGCTGGGGTCCAGGGCCGTGCACATCGACGCTGCGTACGTGCCTGCTGGCAGGGGTGGCATTGATTGAAGTACGGGAGGGGGGGCACGATTGTTTCAGCGTGGTACTAATCGCTACTAAAATGTAGAGGGTTGGGGCATTGCTGGACTATGAGAGAGCGACAGCAAAACTCTTTCGGGGAATTGACGAAAAAGCTACAATCGGGAATGACACACGAGTGTGCCGACAGGGAAAAATATACAGGTGAATTTCATTAGGATTTTCCATGGATTACCGTTCTATAATCCTACGGGTCGTTGGTCCTACGGGTCTACGTAGGCACGCCCGCAGGCACACCCACGCGCATGCAGGCACGCACGCGCGCAAGCACGCACGCACGCGCACACATGCACGCGCGCAGGCACACACGCAAGCACGCGCGCAGGCACACACGCAAGCACGCCCGCAGGCACACCGGCACACACAGGCACGCATGCAGGCACACACGCAAGCATGCCCGCAGGCGCCGGTACGCACGCACGCGCACAGGCACACACGCAAGCACGCGCACAGGCACACGTATATATACGCGCGCGCGGCGGCGCGCGCTTGATTGAATGCAATACAGTACAGTACACACATGCATGCTTAAATGGTAAACACTTGACAGTCACACCGTATCATGAATTCTACCGCGCCGTGGAACTGGCTGCCGCTAGCGGCAGAGGCCTAGGCATCACAGCGCAGCAATGCCGAGCGAGAGCGGCAAGGCGCGGGACCGACCTGGACAATCGATTTCCACTTCCAGGGCGACTTTTTCTTTTGGGGTCGCCCCTGATATCATGTTTTCGGGGGCTCTTTTTGGCATTTCGGGGGCGAAATCGCCTGCCGCCCCCGTGTATTTTTTCCCCTGAGGGCCCTTATTAGTACTTATTTTTGGCGAAATCTTAGAAAAGTACTTAATAGTTCTTATTTTTTGCCAAAGGACCATTTTTGTTGTATATATAATACGGAATAATTAAATCCTGTGCAATTGTGTATATAAATATTATTAGACTGTACTTTAATAGTCGGGGATCTATCAGAAATCGCGTAAAAAAGTCTTATTTTGGCTTCCAGAAAGGGTCTTATAGTTATAAGTCCTTATTTCAACATGTGTCTTACTACTATGAACCCTGCAGTCTCTGAGTGCACTGTTACTGCTGTACGCCAGCGCAGTGGAACGACGTTTGTAACACGTGCGTTCCTACTTCTAAACAACGGGTGGATATCTAGTGTTGTGACTGAGTGTCTGCTAGGCAACAAAAACATCGAGTCAAAACAAATCGGTGGCACGATCTATTGCGGGGTGTCCTACCGCGCATTCCGTCCGCGTCGTCGGTTCCGATTTAGTTCCGGTTCGGAATCCGGAGTTAACGTACGTGTGCGAAGGATATAGGCACAGTTCCGCTTCTCTGTCCCTGATCAGGACGTCCCCTATGAGTATCGCAGTACCTGTGCAAGCAGTGTGGACTGATGAGTATTAGCTACGTTTCCACGTTTCGCGTCGCGTCGACTAGGGTTGGGGCGATGCGGGAATCTCACGATGCGATCTGTGTCATGATACAGCCTTCACGACAGTACGATCAGTGTTGCGATACTTTCAAGAAAAGCTACCTTCAGATGCTGGTGACGCGAGCGATGGGGGATGCTGGTGCTCATCCTCCTCTCTTACTTGGAATCTAATGTCACCCGCACCGAGTGTGTTGTATGCCAACTGCCAAGCCACGTGGGGCCATAATAACAATATTGTTTGTTTGCCCTCACCTGACCATCTCGCCAAAAAGGGGCCGACTCAAACATTTTCATTGATCTTTCCCATTTTTTTTTTTTTTACAAATTGTATACATTATATAAATCTGTAGGCAATACATTATATGTACCAAGCAAAACAAACATTCAACATAAAAGGTATCTCCACACAAGCACACCCGGGCATGTAGACACCATGCTGAATTTGTAAAAAGACCCCCCTCGAAAAAAAAATTTAAGCCTACCTACCTACCCAAACTTTTCAGCCTGGGTCAGGTGAGGGCAAACAAAGATTTTTTTAATTGTGGCACCCAGGGATGCAGGTGACGTCAGACAATGCAGGCGCCGCAGGATGCGAGATGCGCAATGCGCTTTAATCTCCTCTCTTACCTGGTTCTCGTTTGTTGCAGAGGCATCCGCGGATGCTGGAGCTGACGAAGACAGAGCTGCTGGAGCTACTGACCGTGCTCGAGGGAGAGGCTACAGGGTCGCGAGGCGTCTATAGCGCACTCAGGGTAATGGAGAGGGAGGAGGGAAGGGAGGTAGGAGGAGGAGGGAGGTAGGAGGGAGGAGGGGGAGCTACTAGACGTGTCGAGGAAGAGCTAACAGGGTCGGGAGGTCGTCATAGCCGCACTCTAGGGTAAGGAGAGGGAGAGGAGGGGAGGAGGGGGAGCTACTGACATGCTCGAGGGAGAAGCGTACAGGGTCGGAAGGATCGTCAATAGCGCACTCAGGGTAAGGCAAGAGGAGGAGGGAGAGGAGGAGGGGGAGCTAACTGACGCATGCTCGAGGGACGAGCTACAGGTCGGGAGGTGTCACTAGCCGCGCTCCAGGTAAGGAGAGGGAGGAGGGGTGGAGGGAGAGGAGAGGGAGGGAGGGAGGAGGGGGAGCTACTGACCGTGCTCGAGGGAGAGCTACAGGGTCGGGAGGTCGTCATAGCCGCACTCAGGGTAAGGAGAGGGAGGAGGGAGGGAGGGAGGGAGGAGGAGGGGGAGGGGGACTAACTCGACCGCTGTCGAGGAGAGCTACAGTGTCCTGTTTGTTTATTGGCGGCTCCAGGGCTAAGGAGAGAGAGGAGGGAAGGAGGAGGAGAGGAGGGGAGCTACAGGGTCGGTCGAGGTTGTCATAGCTGCGCTCAGTTACAGGACGCGCTTCCCTGTCTCAGCTCCTCTCTCCCTCTCGGTCGCTTCTCTCTCCCTCGCTCTCTCCCTCCCTCACTCCTTTCCTCCCTCCCTCCCACCCTCCCTCCTTCCCACCCACCCTCCCTCCCACACCTATATAACCTCCTCTCTCTATCATTACAGTCGGACAAGGCAAAGCAGATGCTCTACCAGGCCAAGTACGGTCGCTTCGGACTAGAGGACCCGTACGCGGCGTTGATCCGCGACGCCACTACAACGCCAGACGCCGGTTTCGACGAGGGCCAGGTGAAGGCGATGTATGAGAACCAGCTGCAGCAGCTGGAGGTGCTCATAGCGCAGCAGAAGCAGGCCCACCAGCGCATGAAGGAACACCTGCTAGCGGCGGAGAAACGACACCAGAAGGTGCGAGGGAGGAGGGTGAGGGAGGAGAGAGGAGGGTGAGGAGGAGGGAGGGGGTGGAAGANGGGAGCTACTGACCGTGCTCGAGGGAGAGCTACAGGGTCGCGAGGTCGTCATATCCTCACTCGGTGTAAGAACCGCTTCCTTGTCTCCCCCCCCCCTCCGCACACACCTCGCCAGGCCTGCCCCTGCCCGTGGTTCGTCCAGGCACGCATCCTATCCTGTTGTGCCTGTCTCATACATGTGCGAGCATTGTTAAGGTTCATTGGTCAAGGTCAATGTTCATTGGTCTTTTTTAAGGCTCTCTCTCTATCCGTCCCTCCCTCCCTCCCACACCTATATAACCTCCTCTCTCTATCATTACAGTCCGACAAGGCAAAGCAGATGCTCTACCAGGCAAAGTACAGTCGCTTCTCTCTCCCTCTCTCTCTTCCTCCCTCCCTCTCTCTCTTCCTCCCCTCTCTCCCTCCTTTCCTCCCACACATATGATCTCTCCTCTCTCTGCCATTACAGTCCGACAAGGCCAAGCATATGCTCTACCAGGCAAAGTACGGTCGCTTCTCTCTCCCTCCCTCTCTCCCTTCCTCCCTCCTTCCCTCCCTCCCTCCCTCCCACCCTCCCTCCCACACATATGATCTCTCCTCTCTCTGCCGTTACAGTCGGACAAGGCAAAGCAGATGCTCTACCAGGCAAAGTACAGTCGCTTCTCTCTTCCTCCCTCTCACTTCGTCCCCCCTTTCCTCCATTCCTCTTTCCCTCCCTCCGTCCTTCCCTCCCTCTCGCACCTATAATTGCTCCTCTCTCTCTGTCATTACAGTCAGGCAAAGCAGATGCTCTACCAGACCAAGTACAGTCGCTTCTCTCTCCCTCCCTCCCTCCTTTCCTCCCTCCCTCCCACCCTCCCTCCTTCCCACCCTCCCTCCCACAACTATATAA
>NW_014578476.1:79519-79973 GCF_000485595.1 Priapulus caudatus
GGGTGGATGGAGAAGGATGGTGCAGTGTGGGAGGGGAAGGATGGATGGAGAAGGATGGTGCAGTGTGGGAGGGGGAGGGTGGATGGAGAAGGATGGTGCAGTGTGGGAGGGAAGGATGGTGCAGTGTGGGGGGAGAAGGTTCAGATTTCTCGAGATTATTTTCTGTCTGTGATATCATAGCGTGTAAGGGACCTCTATTGACAGTATTCTCTTGGGGTGGCCTGGAATAGGGAGTGGGTAGGTACGTGAGTGGGGACTGAGGACACTAGGGGGCAGGTCACACGCTTCTAATTCCTAACTCGAACGAACCCCAATCCCAGCTGTAGCAGGAAAAACAGGCTGAAGCTTGGGCAGGGGAGGAGGTCTCTTGTAACCAGGTCATCCCTGTATCTCTTTCTGTCTCTATCTTTCTTTCTCTCTCTCTCTCTCTCTCTCTCTCTCTCTCTCTCTCTCT
>NW_014578477.1:0-7206 GCF_000485595.1 Priapulus caudatus
CATTGTGTTATGTGTGTGTGTGTGGTGTGTGGTGTAGAGTGTAGGGTTAGGTGTAGGTGTGTGTAGGTACCATACATACGGAGCTGTTCGCCATTCAGGCAGCGCCAGCAGGCAGACGCGACGTAGGATGCTTAATTGATGCATGTGTGTGTGTGTGTGTGTGTGAGTGTGTGTGTGTGGTGTGTGTGTGGTGTGTGTGGTGTGTGTGTGTGTGTTGTGGTGTGTGTGCTGTGTGTGTGTGGTGTGCTGTGTAGCGTGTAGAGGTTAGGTGCTAGGTGCTGTGTAGGTACATACATACCGGACTGTTGCGCATCAGGCAGCCCAGCAAGCAGACGCGACGTAGGATGCTATATACTGTGTGTGTGTGTGTGTGTGTGTGTGTGTGTGGTGTGTGTGTGGTGTGTGTGTGGGTCGTGTGTGTAGGGTGTAGGAGTTTTTTTTAGGTGTAAAGGTGTGTGTAGGTACAACATACGCGGAGTCTGTTCTGGCATCAGGCAGCCCAGCAGCAGACGCGACGTAGGATGCTATGATGCGATGTGTGTGTGTGTGGTGTGCTGTGGTGTGATGTGTGTAGGTGTGTGTGTGTGTGTGTGTGTGGTGTGTGTGTGTGTGTGTGTGTGGTGTGGTGCTGTGTGTGTGTGTGTGTGTGTGTGTTGTGTGTGTGTGGTGTAGGTGTCGGTGTAGGTGTGTAGCTGTGTGTATGGTACATACATACGGACCTGGTCCTTGCATGCAGCCAAGCCCCAGCAGCAGACGAGAACGACGTAGAATGGCTATGATGCTGTGCTGTGTCGTGTGTGTGTAGGTGTGTGTCAGGATACATACATACCGGACGTGTTCTGCATGCAGGCAGGGCCCAGCAGCAGAGCGCGACGTAGGATGCTATTGAATGCTGTCCTCATGTGCTTGCCAGCGCTTGGTGCAGAGCTGCAACACACAACACATCAACGTCAATAATACGATAATATAACGGGCATTTGTTGGAGGTGCAGAGTTCGGAGGGGTCCGTGGGTCAGGGGGGTGGTCGGTGGGCTCGTGGGAGCGGGGTAATGGATGGGTGGTCAGGGGGCAATGGGTTCATCCGGTCGTGTGGTCACTCATCCTGTACTAGTGTGTCTATCATCATGCATCAAGCTGAGCAGAACGATTGAGCGTGTCGTAGAGTCGTGTAACTAAGGATGTATGACGATTAACTCGTATATTAAGGATTGTAACGATTCAACTGTATGCGCGGTACATCCTGTCCCGTTCGGTTCGTTTCCGTTTGTCGGTTTTTTTTCCGCCGTTTTGGTTCTCGGTTCGGTTCTGGAAATACATTCAAGCCCACTCTCAGTTTCGGTAGTCTAAATTAGGTCTATTTTGAGTACAGGTAGATCACTTTTAATGAAATAGTATTATGCACTATTATCGCTTAGAAGATTGTTTACCTTTGATTGGTCTTTTGGGGCCATGAATAACACAATAAACGTATAATATTAATGATAGGTAATGTATTATGATTATTAAAAATGGAAGGGGAAATTTCCCGCATCTTCTGCAGCATTTTTACTAGCTCGAAAATCAACTGAACCGAATGGGTTTGTCTATAATTCTAGGGCCGGTACATGGAGATAATATTGCATATTTTAATCACGTGGTTTTGTGTATAATAACCAATCAGATGTAATCGAGCGTTGTCTCGGAGGGGTTCACTTTACAGCTGTGAGAAGAGATGAGTGAAGGATGGAGGAAGGGGAGAAGGGCAGAAGGTGGGTGGAGAAGGAGGAGGGGAGAAGCTGGTGAGAAGGAGGAAGGGGTAGAAGGAAGAAGGTGTGGAGAAAGAGGAGGGGAGAAGCTGGTGGAGCAAGAGGAGGGGGAAGGAGAAGGTGGTGAGGGGGAGAAGCTAGTGAGAACGAGAGGGAAGCTGGTGACGAAGGAGGAGGGGAGAAGGGAAAAGGTTGGTGGAAAGAAGGAGGAGGGGAGAAAGGCTGTGAGAACGGAGGAGGGGAGAAGCTGGTGGGAGAATGAAGAAGGGAAAGATAGGGACGAAGCTGTGGAGAAGGAGGAGGTGGTGGAGAAGGTGGTGGTGAAGGTGGTGGAGAAGGGAGAAGGTGGTGGCCAGGGAGAAGGGCACCTCCCTGCTACCTTCTCCAACGCACCTCCTCCACCAGCTCTCCCCTCCTCCTTCTCGCAGCCAGCTTCTCCACCCTCCTCCAGCCACGCTTCTCGCCTTTCCACCCTTTCCTACCTTACTCCGAATCCACTTCTCGCCCCTACGCTTCTCCGTCACCGGTCGCCGAATGACATCTGATTGGTTATAAACACAAAAACCACGTGACAAAAGTATGCCAATTATCTCCTGTACCGTGCCTGACTATAGACAAAGCCCGAACCCCCGAATGAACCGAAGCGCGAAGAAGCAAACACCGAAAAGCCGAACCGAAAGCAGAACAAAATGTATCGTTCCTCCTGCGAATCGGTAACCTTGGCACAAGTGTTTTCATCGTCAGTTAGCAGGATGGTTGGGAGCTCAGGGAGTCAAGGGCGGTTGTGGGATCAGGGGTCAGCAGGCCAGAGGATTGGGGGTTCAGGGCATCATGCGCTCGCCGAGGTCAGGGGTCAGGCGGTCACAGAGTTGTGTGGTTAGGGGTGCATGTGGTCACGGAGTCGTGAGGTCAGGGCATTGTGGGATCAGGGGTTGTGGGGGTGCAGGGGTTTGTGGGGTCAGGGCATTGTGGGGTCAGGAGTTGTGGGGTCAGGGCATTGTGTGGTCAGGGGTTGTGGGGTCAGGGCATTGTGGGGTCAAGGGTCATGTGGTCAGGGCATTGTGGGGTCAGGCCATTGTGGAGTCAGGGGTTGTGGGATCAGGGGTCGTGAGTCAGGGGTTGTGGGGTCAGGGCATTGTGGGGTCAGGGTATTGTGGAGTCAGGGGTCGTGAGAACAGGGAGGGGCAAGGCTCGTGAGGTCAGAGGTCAGAGGTAGCTCACCCTGCACTAGCGAGTCAACCAACGTCGTCTGCCGGCAGGGCACTGGGGTCAGGGGTCGTGAGAACAGGGGGTCAAGGCTCGTGAGGTCAGAGGTCATGGCAAGGTCAGAGGTCGCTTACCCTTAACTAGCGAGTCATCGTCGTCTGCCGGCAGGNCGCGCGAGAGCGAGCGATAGACAGATTGATTGATAGATAAATAGAGAGTGGTGAGAGAGGAGAAGAGAAAAGCATATCGACTAACAAAGGATCCGTACCTGATGCTTGCTTGCTACGTGCAGGTAGGCGGCACATGCGACCTGGGTAGTGAGAGCGTGCGTACGTGCGTGCGTGCGTGTTTACGTTTGTACGTGCGAGCGTGTGTACGTTTGTACGTGCGTGCGAGTGTACGTTTGTGCGTGCGTGCGTGTTTACGTTTGTACGTGCGTGCGAGTGTACGTTTGTGCGTACGTGCGTGCGTGCGAGTGTACGTTTGTACGTGCACGCGCGTGTACGTTTTTTTGCGTGCGTTCGTGCGTGCGTACGTACGTGCGAGTGTGGATCGATAGAGTGCGAATGACAGTGTTATCTAAAACATAAGACAAGGTAAGTGATGCCATTGCTGCTGCTGCTGCTGCTGCTGTTGCTGCTGTTGCTGCTGTTGCTGCTGTTGCTGCTACTACTGCTGCTGCTGCTGCTGCTGTTGCTGCTGTTGCTGCTGCTGCTGCCGGTCCTGCTGCTGCTGCTGCTGCTGCTGCTGCTGCTGCTGAGGATGATGCTGTTGGTTCTGCAGCTGCTGCACCATACATAGCATTCAGCAAAGTAGAACATCCATCTATCGCTAGGTAAAACACACACGTACGCGCCTACGACAAGCCGATGACACGGCAGCCGCAATACGTGCGGTTTACGTCACCGGTTGCCAGGCAACGGAGTGGCGTCGCGTTGACCGGTGTACTTCCAGAATCTTGCTAACGACCCACCTCTTAGTCGGTGCCCGCCGCGACCACTTATGCGAGCTGTGCTCTATACCACCCCTCTGTGACAAGACAACCTCATTAGTCATGGGGAAATGAGTTTAATTAACCCAGAAATGTTCGTCTCAGAGAAAATGGTATAAAACAATGCTATTTCTGTAATGTACGCAACAAAAGAAAACCGCCTTATGATTAAATACAAGGTCATCGCGACATAAATGATGACTAAAACTTGACGCAAGCAAGTTTCAGTACTACTTTCAAACTTGCGCACAAGCAGACTAGAGTATGGAATGCCAATAACAGACGTAGCACACGTTCCTTGCATGAACACCATACCTGGACCTCGGAAGCGAACCCAAGTTCTCCCAGCGTGCAGGTAAACATGGTGTCTAATTACGTGTCTAACATGCACACTAATATGTTTTCATTATATTATTATATATATATAATTTCCAAATAACCCCGTGTGCTTACAAACCGCACTCACAGACGCTGGTATCACTATAGCTGCAGGTATATATATGACCCGGTGTGCGCAGTTAGCCTGGCAATGTTAACAATGATTGTAATATTACTAATATACGCAACAACAAAAAACCACCTAATATTAAAATACAAGGTCTTGCGACAGGATCGGACAAATACATGATAACTAAAACTTGACGGGAGGGAGCAAGTTTAATCGCTTGTCAATCTGCCTGTCCTCGGGAACTAGAAGCATCGCTTGGCTGAGTGCACACACATCGACCTTCCCCAAGAGGAGCTAGGATGAAGGAGAGACGACGCAGCGGGGTGACGGTATAGAATACGCCTATGACGCATGTCGACATACGCTCTACTACTAGTAATTGTTAATAACTATAGTACTAGTGTTGCTACATACGGTAATGAAACAGTCACGTAGCGCCCCCCTCCCCCATGCTTCCATACAATTATAAACTTATAATAACAATATATAAATAAAATATATTAAATTATATAATTTATATAATGACTATATTTTAATAACAATATACTGCTATAATACAACCATGCTGTTATTCATATAATCAGGAGTGAATAATAATAGATCAATTTTCACTCCTGATATAATCAAAGCTATAATAATACATTATTAGGTTACATGATAATTATATACCAGGGTCCATACCGATAAGTCAAGACAAAATTCGAGTTTTCCAGGACATTTCAAGGACAATTTCTATTTTTCAAGTACTAAAATTCTAGCTTAACTTAATAAAATTCAGTGTTTTCAGACTTAGCACAGCTTGAAAAGATACATTACATGGAATAGAGGACATGAAATCTTCTGATTCAGAAAAATACAGAGATTAACAGAATTAATAAAATGAACACAGACATATTTATTGCTTTATATTTCTTATTTTATAAATTCCAGTAGTTTTGAGTACTTTTCCAGGGTAATAACAACTTTTCCAGGACAATTCCAGTATAAAACACACTATTTTAAAATTCAAGGAGTTTACAAGGAGTCGTATCAAATTCCAGGGGCCCGTTGTCAGAAACAAAATTAGTCTTAACATTAACTTTTTCACTTAGACCGTCGACAGAAACGCTGCGAAGTTACCTGAATGAAAAATCGTAGCAGATTTCCTGATAACAATACGAAACAAAGCGCTGTAGACAGTCTACGAGAAAATGTTATTGTTAAGACTAATGTTAAGACTAATTTTGTTTCTGACAACGGGCTCCAGGACATTTCCATGCCCGTGAGGACCCTGTATACATCATTTATGTATGTTACATTATATTATTATGATTATGTAATATTATATCTTGATATAATAGTAAAATATTCTACATCATGTGCATATACACACATACGTAGCATGCACGGACGCACGTATGTATATAAATACATGTTTTATAATAATTATGTTTTAAAGAATATGACGATGAATAATAGTATTATATATGAGATGTGATTGTGAACGGGAAACGTTGTTTTCGTCTGGAATCTTGGTCGAGTATAAGTTTAGCACAGAGTTGAATAGGAATATAATATCGTTAGTGTAGGTTAGTTGAATAGTAGGAAATGACGACAGTCCACGAATCAGTTGCTGTTGCACGTCTGGAGCAAATCTTACGGTTTCAGGAGGAATACGGGACCAGCGTGAGTTATTTTACTCAAGTAAAATGACGCATGAGTCATTTTACTCACGTGTGCGGCGGATTTTCGTTGAGTAATTTGACGCATGCGTCATTTTACTTGAGTAAAATAACTTACGTATGCGCCGGGCTTTACTCCCAGGAGAATGCTACATGTTAGCTGCAGCTATGCTGATGCTAGAGCTATAGCTGCAGGATGGCGGGAGTGTACACGCACCCTGGTAGTCATTCTCAGATTGCCTCCCTCAAGGAACCATCAATACTGTGAATACTGTCACCACACCCCCACAGCTTCCCTTCTGTCCCCAAAAGTGACAAAACTGACTACTTTCGCTCCGGTTTGCCCCCCCCTCTCCACATTGTCACCTCGACTCATATATCTTCGTTCCACCACATACGATTGTCCCCACCTCCCTAACCTGTCACTTCGCCTCCTTACACTGTAACCCCACGAAGCACCTCGCTATTCTGTAAGCACGCTAAGCTACATCCATCCCCTCTCATTGTCCCAGCTTCCACAGTACGTACGTACGCAACTCATCCTTTCCTCCCCCCCCTCCTCCTCCTGCCACGCACATGCGCACGCTCGACGGCAAACGAAACCCAGTTTCAAGGACGATTGACGGACGTTCGAGCTGCTTGAGCAGTGGAAGCGAGAGCGCGGCAGTGAGCAAGGCCCCCGGGGGAGCGGCGGCGGCAGCAGCACTTCCTCTCTCATTATCCCCACATCGGCTCTCTACATTGTGGTAATTCAGAATTAATTCGGGCTTAATTAGCGAGCGGTGGTCTCCTTCATTAGACGGCGTGAGTGGGGGGTGGGGGGCGTCGGCGGTGCTCTCACAGTTCCCCGCGGACGTCCGATTCGACGGGACACTGTGATGGATATGGTGAGAGTATGGAATGGAGGAAGGGGTGGTGCAGGGGGGGAGGGTAGATGGAAAAGAAGGTGTAACAGTGAATAAAAAGGTTCCCTAATTGTACATGTGGGACCGAGAGCAAGGAAGGGAAAGGAAGGGGAGAATGAGCAAGAGAGTGAGAGAAGAGAGGGAGAAAATGCAAAGGAGTGAGAGAAAGAATAGAGGCGAAGAAAGAGAGTAAGAGAGAGAGAGAAGAGAGAGAGAGAGAAAGAGAGAGTAGGAGGGAGGGAGGGGGAGG
>NW_014578477.1:7231-13122 GCF_000485595.1 Priapulus caudatus
CTGTAACCCCACGAGCACCATCGCTATTCAGCTGTACAGGCTACATGCCACGGTCCTCCTCCCTCCCTTGTCCCAGCTTCCACAGTATCTGTAGCGTACGCAACTCATTCGGCCTTTCATCCCTCCCCCTCTCCTCTGAACAACACTGGCAGCGGCACCGCTCGGACAGCGGCAACCCGAAACCCAGTTTCAAGGACGATGGACGGACGTTCGAGCTGCTAGTAGGCACGAATTGACAAGGCTGAGAGCGCGGGCAGTCGAGGCAAGGTCCCCTGGGAGCGAGCGCGCAGCAGTCCCGCGCTCTCTCTGTAACCCCTCTACATCGCGCAGGCTCGTGTAATCAGAATTAATCGGGCCTCAATGAGGAGCGAGCGAGAGGCTCTCCTTCATTAGACGGTCGTGAGTGGGGGGTGGGCGCGTCGCTTGGTGCTCTCCACATTCCCGCGGACGTCCGACTTCGACGGGACACTGTGATAGGATATGGTGGAGTATGGAATGGAGGACGGGGTGGTGTCAGGGGGGGAGGTAGATGAAAAAGAAGGTGTAAGCATGAACTAAAACGTTCAGCTCACAATTGCAACACTGAGGTGGCCAAAAAGGCAGAAACAGAACAACGCCATGTTGGGTGAAGAGAGGGAAGAGACGCGCAACCAGGAAGGGGCACAATACACGACAAGCGGCTCTGGAAATACAACAACCAAGCATAGGAAATAGTGACCAGAATTAGAGGTGAGGAAAATTAAATGCATAAGATGCATGGAATGTAGAAATTCGTGAAAAGAAGAATAAGAGCACATAGAGGGCAGCGCAAAAACGAACAAATGAGAGGTACCAGTTGAGAGAGCGAAGTAGAATACGCGCTAGAGAAAGAGAGAAAGTGCCTTGAGAAGTAGCGACAAGGTGACGGGAAACGAGAGAAGTGGGTGACGGTATAGGAGAGAGACACATGCGAAATAGTAAGAGGACGCGTTCTCCAAGTCGTAACATCGACGAGAACTTGATACCCTTTCCGTATGCATGCACTGAAAAAAGATAACAATCATATAAACTGGGAAGAAAATAGCAGCACTTTGAAGTTAATACGACAGACAACGAGCAGGAATACAATTAAATGTACTATTTCCTGTATTTACTATACCAGGTCTGAAAATTTGGCACTGGGGCCAGGGACTGGGCGAAATAGTGGCCTCAATAAATCATAGTACAGGTGACACGCTGAGATTGCCAAAGGATCATTATTTAAAATCAAGAGCTTATCAATAAGCAACCAGGAGTTGCTGTCTTCTTGCTCATAATAAGAAGTAAGAATCAATCATGTAAGTTTAAACCATTTTACTTTCACCTTTCATGAACTCAAAAAACAGAAACCGTAAGCGACACAGGAACCCTAGGCAGGTATGAATACACACAGAGCTCAATGGCGGACAATGATTCAGCTAGGTTATAAGGAAACAACTGCGGACAATCATGTGCTGTTACAGATAATGGTTAACACAATTATAGCGTAACAGCAGCTGTGAAGCCTAGACAAGAGGTGCAACCATCGGGGTGAGTGATAAGATTGGCATGTTACTTCCCTGCTTGGAAGGCAGGAAACAAAACTTTTTTCACGGAGCCTAATTCGTTTCGAAGCTGTGGGAAAAAATACTCTTGTCAAGAGTTTACGGAGCTATTTTGAGCCCACGGAGCGTTAGTCAGAGGTGTTGAGAAGAGCTCACAGCTCAATCGCTAGCCGTGATTAACCACTGTTGAAAGGAAGGGCAAAAGAAGGTCAGACTGATTATATACAGAGCGGTTACCTCATGGAGAAGAGGAGTAGCGAAGTGCAGAATAAGACCGGTGTAGGGCAGTGAGTATCCAGCCTGGGCCACAGGAGGCAAGAGAGCCGACGAGTTTCATCCTCGACGGACAAATTGCGTTAGAAGGCAAGCTGCTGGTCAAGAAGAGATGACACTCGATTGTTACGACCAAAGACCTGCCAACAGGCAACATAGAACGACGTACACTAGCGATAATAGAAAGATTGGCAAGGGTCTAAATGGGCATCTATGTGACTACTGCGATGAAAGCCTATATATCATATGTGCCCACGCCACATGTAATAATGGAGATACAAACCTACTTTTACGTGTTTCTTCCCCTAATTGAATAAATAGCTGAGAAAATGAATACATCATACTTAAGCATGCACACTTGTTATCTTGCCTACGTTCGAAAATCAGATTTAGCAAGAAGAACGGTTACAAGATAGAAAGAGTGATGAGAGAGCGAGTAAGGGGAGGCAGATCAGGAAAAAAAAAAACTAGAGAATGGCAAGAAAACACAAAGCCCCCGCCCCCCCACATTACTCCCCCGCGCACTCGTCCCACCACGTACTCTCACTCGGGACATCCGCTGTGTATAATCCAACCTCAAGAAAAACAGGTCCGCGCTCGCATACCGAAACACGCGTACGCTCATCCTCACAAGTGCGGGCTCCACCTGGTGAGGCGGCGCATCCAAGTAGACACTCGTCGTCTGCATCGTTCGGCCGGGATTCTGCGTTCATTCCATCTCCTGCCTCCTCGCGTCAGCGAGATACATAGAATCTCTCTCAACACACTATGTCATCGCTCCATGTGCGCCAGGGAAAAAAGAAACTTTATATCTTCAAAAGCGGGGAGCTCTTTCTCAGTCTGTGGGAAAAAATAGGGCTCTCCGTCAAAAATTTTACGGGAGCTATTTTGAGCCCAGCGGGAGCGATTTCGAGGTTGAAACGATCAAATCGGCTCAGGTGAACGATGAACCGGGGAGTGGGAGTGTATATGGATTTACCCCTGGAGCGCGCGGTGCACGACAAGGTCACAATACGAGGAGCAATGCGGTCGCGTACACATACAGCGCCCTCTAGGTGACTGTCACTGTCACTGTCAAGCCGGGGCAGCACAACTATCGGTCGATGTGACATAAGGTGCGATTTGAAAAAATTCCCGACCCTGACCTCGCGCTAGTTGAATGATCGCAGATTACAATGTGACAGATGCTAATTCACTCGATTTGATTTGAATCGTAAATTTGATCAATTCGATATCACAAACTCTTATTTGTCGTATAAAAAAGGAGAACCATCCAGGACTTATTAAAAAACTTATATATGAGCGTTTATGAGAGAAAAATTAACTCAATGAAATAGAAATAGAATTGCGGACAAATAACGGTCAGAGGCAGGGGCCCGTTGACTGGAAAACATGCAAATAGTTATCAGACCTATCGATCTGAGGGACAAATAACATAATGGTTTGTCAAAACCTTTAGAAGCAACAAATCGTTAAGATTTAAAAATATTTATGTTTCTATTTTTTTATTCAGTTAAAAAACAGGACGTTTTTGACCATAATCATATGATATTGTATTTACCACGATCCAAATTAGGTTCCGTACAAGGCAAACATGCCCCGAGCGTTGCTACGACCGGGGTGAGGCACACCCAAGAGACATCTAAGCGGGCTGATAGGTCGGACCGCTCGTCACGCGCAACCCGCTCACGCAACTTCAGAAGAAACATCGGATGTGGGCGCTTCTGCGCGGCGCACACTTCTTGTCGTTCAGAGGATTACGACAGGAGAAGCGGAGGAGAGATAGGCCCCCTTCATCAGGTATCACATAGATCCATAGAAGCCGGGGGCCCCCCCCCCACAACAAGGGCCCCACATAAGTGGTAACCGTCATATCGGTGCAAGGTTGGTCAGATAAAAGAGAAATAATGACAAAGACAGGTCTCTGCTCACAGCACAGCACGTCCGAAGGAGAAACTGTCCTATGACCATGTGGCCACAGCTGACTACTACAGCCAAAGGCAGGGGAGCCCTTCTCCGGCCGACGATGCCCATGCCGCCTGGTGGACGGCCGAGACTGAGCAGGTCAGCGCACTTGATCTCAGCCACAGCCCTGCGAACAAGCGCAAGCAAAATCAAGCAACATGAGTAAACATCAAGCAACATCGAGCAACGTCGACAGCAACATCAGCAATGCCAGCAACGTCCCAGCCAACCATCAGCAACATCGAGGCAATGCACAGCACGTGCAGGCAACATCTAGCAACATCAAGCAATGCCAAGCAACGTCCAGCAACATTGAGCAACGTCCAGCAACGTCCAGCAACATCGAGCAACGTTCAGCAACACCAAGCAACGTCCAGCAACGTCAAGCAACGTCGAGCAACATCACGATCGCATTGTGATTCTCGTCAGGCCAGGCATCGCATTTTAGTTTTCATCGTAAATCTTGGATGGCAGCACAAGACGTTGGAACGAATGGAAATATTTCTTTCGAAGAAGGGTTATCAGGGCCACCTTTTAATGGGATATTTGACACGAGGAAGAGAGGGATACATACGCTTTTAGATTTAAGGGGATTGGCACAAAGGCAAAGGAGGTAGTCCAGGGGCAGGGGTGAAGTTTCAGGGACAACCATGGTGAGTGAGCAAGGCAACCATGACAATTGCTGTTGCTGCCGTGGCGTAATACAAATAACCTACCACAAAAATGCTTGGCTAGCTGCCTGTCAATCAATGGTAACATCAACAGGTAAGAATTAAAGGTAGGTCATTAGTAGTTTGTACCTGTACAGCATCAAACCAGTGGTCAGGCTCCAGGCTGTGGTCGTAACGGTAGTAGCTACGCGGTTTATCGATGACGTGCTCCTTCAGCGATGCCGTGTGTCGCTCCAAATCCTCGTCCTTGAAACCCGTGCCAATCTGAAGTGACCCAATGGTAATGCGAAAGTCAGTGTAGTGTCATCCCAAGGTCAAGGTCAAGGTCACGTGGTGATGCACTGGTGTTGATGTTAGGGAGGTGCAAGGACAAACAAGTTTTTAGAGCCACAGTTAGCATTAAGGAGCGAGGGTAGAATCAGAGAGGACGTTTATATATAGAGTAAAATAAAAGATGAGTAAACATGTCATAGGGTTAATCGGATGCAAAGCTAATTTACTAATCAGGAATTTTGTTATTACTAGAAAATACACTTACTATATACGAATAATTGGCATCATCATTACACTTATTTCTTACCCTTTTACAAGAAGGCCAAAAATAAAAGGAACAACAAGAAGGTGGTAGAATAAATATAAACACAGAGCAATGTCAGGAAACCTACTTCTCATATTTTCACCCGTACACGAAATCACAAGGCCACAATTAAAAAAATTGTTGCCCTTATTAAAATTGTTGCCCAATTAAAAACAAGCCAACAATGCTTTGTTTGCCCTCACCCGACCCAGGCTGAAAAGTTTGGGTAGATAGGTCAGCTTTTTTTTTTGAGGGCGGGGGTCTTTTTACAAATTCAGCATGGTGTCCACATGCTCGGGTGTGCTTGGGTGGAGATACATTTAATGTTGAGTGTTTCTTTTGCTTGGTACATATAATGTATTGCCTACAGATTTATATAATGTAGAGTGATACAATTTATATTTAAAAAAAAAAACCTACAGATTTATATAATGTAGAGTGATACAATTTATATTTAAAAAAAAAAAAAATAGTTTTGAGTCGGCCCCTTTTTGGCGGGTCGGTCGAGTGAGGGCAAACAAGCAATATTTTTATTAAGTCTCAAACTCAAGAGAACAAGTGGTGCATAATCGTCTGCCCCACCTTGCATATCGTCTGGAACTCTTCCTCCTGCTCGTCGTAAGCAGCGAGAAGAAATCCGCCGTACTGCCCCGTCCGCTTGCCCTTGCCGTGGTATCCACCAATCACGACGACGTCCAGCGTGTCACCAACGCCCTCTAGGTAGTCCTTCTTAACCTGCGAGACGGAAAGCGCGAGGGAGGGATGAGAAATACATATATATATATATTGTATAAGCCGTAATTTTTCGCGTACAGATATTTTCGCGAATTCAGACTTGACGGT
>NW_014578477.1:15362-16837 GCF_000485595.1 Priapulus caudatus
GAAGAGAAAGAGAGAGGGAGAGGGAGAGGGAGAGGGAGAGGGAGAGGGAGAGGGAGAGAAGGAGAGAGTGAGCAGGAAAGGAAGAGTGAGAGAATAGGGGGAGACAGGAAAAAAAAAGAATGGAAGAGGAAGAAATCCCCCCCCCCATTATCTTCCCCGACAGTCTACACGATATCCCATCCCTCCGCGGAATCAAGTTCCGCTCGGCATACGAAACACGCGCGACGCTCACCTCACAAGTGCGTGGCTCCACCTGGTGAGGAGCCGCATCAGTAGAACTCGTCGTCTGCATCGTTGGCGGGTTTCTGGTTCTTCACCTGCTCCTGGTCGCGATACATGTCTGCTACCTGCGCGCCAGGGAAAAAGTAACTTTTTTTTCACGGGAGCTCTTTCTCAAGTCTGCGGGAAAAATAGCTCTCGTCAAAAATTTTACGGGAGCTATTTTGAGCCTCACGGGAGCGATTTCGGAGGTTTGAACAGCAAATCGCTCCCGTGTATTTTTTACCCTGCGCGCGCGCGCGTGCACGCAAGACAAAAACGAACAATGCTTCGCGTCACATACGAGCTCCCTCTGGTGACTGTCACTGTCACTGTCAGTCGCGCGTCAAAGCACACTATCGGTGTGACAATAAGGTGCGATTGATGAAAAATTCACGGCCACCGCTGTTGAATCCAATTATATTCAATGCTAATTCAACTCGATTTGATTTGAATCTAAATTGATTTACGTCGATTCACACTCTTATTGTCGTATAAAAAAGGAAGAAATGCCAACTTTAAAAACTTATTGCTTGAGAAAATTAACCAATGAAATAGAAATAGATTGCAAAAACCAGGGGCCCGTTGATGGAAACATCGCAAATAGTTATCAGACTATCGGAACTCGGAAATGTTCAAAACCTTTAGACAACACTTTAATTTAAAAATTGTTTTTTTATTAGTTAAAAACGACGTTTTTGACTCATGATATTGTATTTATCCACGATTTTTCCGACAGCATGCCCCGAGGCGTTTGTCGCCGGCACCAAGGTGAACTTACGGGCCGAGGGCGGCCCGTCGTCACGGCAACCCGCTCACCTGAGAACTCGACGTGGCTTCTTCCGGCTTCTTGTCGTCGCGGATACGGAGGAAGCGGGGGAAGCGCAGGGAGATGCCCTTCTCCGGGTCGACGATGCCCATGCCGGCCTTGTGGACCGGAGAGACTGAGAGGTCAGCGCACTTGATCTCCCACACCTGCGAACAACGTCCAGCAACATCGAGCAACGTCCAGCAACATCAAGAACCATTGAGCAACGCCTAACAACGTCCAGCAACATCGAGCAACGTCCAGCAACATCAAGAACCATTGAGCAACGCCTAACAACATCAAGCAACATCGAGCAACGTCCAGCAACATCGAGCAACGCCAAGCAACGTCCAGCAACATCGAGCAACGTCTAGCAACATCAAGCAACGTCCAGCAACATTGAGCAACG
>NW_014578477.1:20331-21743 GCF_000485595.1 Priapulus caudatus
CCGCGTGTGCGAGCCTACCCTTAATGGATTCCTCGAGGAAGATGGCGATCTCCTCCGTGTCGGCAGAGGTCATCGATCGAGCGAACGTCAGCTCACCCTCCCGCTCCTCCAGCGACTCGTACAGCAGCTCCCGCCGCCGCCGCAGCGGCTCCCTCACCAGGGGGCGCCCGTTCAGGTAGAGCAGGTCGAAGGCGTAGATGCACACCTGCACCTTGATCTCGTCAGCGAGCGCATCCTGACGACGAGCGGAGAGGAGGCGGTTGCCGTTAACGACACGTTTAAAAATATTATTATTGAATTATCGTTTATTTTTTCTAATAAAATATATTTTTTTGTATTATCGCATTACCGTTTATAGTCTCGACCGGATGGATCGTTGCTAACGTTTATTGACACTTATTAATGTTAATAAATATATCTAATAAAAATTATGATATTATTATGATAACTTTAATAATATGATTGTATGATATGCGATAATATGGTTGTATCAAGATATGAGTGACCGTTAACAAGGTGCGAGGCAACCCGGTCGTTAGACTAACACCGACGAAACTCATTACCGGCACCAAAACCCACATATCACCTCACCGAAATTATAATACACATACTACGACTGTGACACGATAAGAACTCGATACATATAAGAACCTGATAAGAACATGCCACCGTATTACGCAATGCCACGATATTACCGCACGAGACGCGACGCGTGACGCCGCCATCACGCGCGCGCGATGACTCACCTTCCTCTTGCGCGTGCTCAGCACCTGGAACGGCTGGATCTGCTTGGTCTCGCGGTGCCACGCGACGGCCTCGGCGTCGACGACGCACGACGTGACGCCGGCGCGGAGCGCGCGCGGCATGCGGGCGACGACGTCCGGGTACTTGGACGTGTTGTCCTCCGAGTTGCGGCTGTAGATGCGAACCTCGCCGGCCTCCGTCACGTGCACCTGCCCCGGCAGACACAGCGAGACATCGGTGACGGAGAATGACACACACGGGAACATGGTGTCAGAGAATGACACACACGGGAACATGGTGACAGAGAATGACACACACGGGAACATGGTGACAGAGAATGACACATGGCGGGAACACCGGTGACGGAGAATGACACACCATAGGAAAATCATGGTGGACAGGAAAATGACACATGGCGGGAACACCGGTGACGGAGAATGAACACACGGGAACTAAATGGTGTCACAGAGTGACACAGGCGAAACATGGTGACGGAGAATGACACACACGGAACATGGGGAACAGACGAATGACATCATGGGGGGAACACCTGTGTTGAACGGAAATGACACACATTACAGAATACACGGTGTCAGAGCAACGACAGACGCGCGAGAACTCGGTGACGGGGAATGACAACATAGGAAGCATCGTGGTCAGAGAACGCA
>NW_014578477.1:22956-25302 GCF_000485595.1 Priapulus caudatus
GAGAGAGAGAGAGAGAGAGAGAGAGAGAGAGAGAAAGAGAGAGAGAGAGAGAGATAAAGGGGGAGGGAGAGAGAGGAGATGGACAGGGGGAGAGAGATACCAGAGAGACCAGTTGGCATAGCAGTGTATACATACCCGGGGTGAGCTTGCAGTGGTTGGGTAGCTCCTTGAGACCATGCTTTAATATCACGTCAATGATTGCATCATAATTCGGACACTCGCTGCAACACGGACAGACAGAATTCGTGAGAACTGCACCCACGAGAACAAAACACCGCACTGTTCCCTCGCCTGCCCCTCTCTCTCACGCTCCCAATTTCTCTTGCACTCCCCCACTCTCTACCTCCCCCCCCCCATCCCCATCTCTAGCTCACTCACGCTCCTAATTTCTCTTGCACTCTCCCACTCTCTCTCCTCCCCTTCTCTCTTGCGCTTCACATTTCTCTTGCACTCCCCCACTCTCTACCTCCCCCCACCCCTATCTCTAGCTCTCTCACGCTCCTAATTTCTCTTGCACTCTCCCACTCTCTCTCCTCCCCTTCTCTTGCACTCCCCCACTCTCTACCTCTAGTTCTCTAAAGCTGGGTTTACACTGCCAACGTTGTGTTGGCGAATTGCCGAATTGTACCAACTTCGCAATTTCGCAACTGACAATCGGCAGTGTAAACGCAAAAGTTGCACGACCAACCGATCGATAGTAGCTAGTTGGGAGATTAGAACATGTTCTAATTCGGCAATTTGGCAGTGTAAATCCAGCCTAACTCTCACACACGAACATAGATGAAACCCGCTGCCGTACCGTACTTCAATACGTTGTAACATCTAGCGGCACTACCTGTACGTCTGCTTGAGCAAGTGCGTTCCCTCGTCTAGCATCTTCTTAAAGGCGTCTGCCGAGATTCCTTTACTGGCGTCGAGGACTGGAGGAGGAAACTCTGCGGAAAAATTGAGATGGGCACCTGACTGACAATGCAACTACGTCCGTTGGACACACCAGTGATTTACCAGCGTTGCGAGGAATAAGCACGGGGCAGTCTAACCTGCTCAATAGAAATGTGTTGAAAATGAAACATGCTAAATCCAACACACAGCCGACGCTAACGCATAACCACAGGGGAGGTAAGTGTACAATCGAGTGAATTCACTGCATCTACAATCGCCAGTACTGTGGATATGGGAGTGAAAATCGCTCGAATTTTCGCCAGGTTAAACATCACCTACCTTCATCACAAATGGGGTGTTGTGACGATGACACGCGCAATACGCTACCTTCCCCACTAGGGGGCGTTGTGACGACAGTGCGCACTACGACCTACCTTCCCCACTAGGTGGCGTTGTGACGACGGCGCGAGCGAGGGCAGTGAGAACCGACTGTTCGGCTAGACCTATGCGCAGCTTTCCGCTGAGCGAGCGCATGAGGTAGCGGGCCTCGGCGTGACGACACGCGACAAACATTCCCTTGATCTTATCCACCTTCTTGGACATCACCTACACCGCAGAAATCCATCGAGAAAAATAACGAAAGCTTTGCATTGATTGCACTAATTAACTCGAAATGGATAATCATGACAAAAATTAGTATTGGTTGTCACCAACACCGACAAGGAGAAGACCCTTCCCAGGATCAAACAAAATAATAGCCAATTTTCCAGAACTTTCCGAGACTGTAACCCATTTTACGAGGACTTTCTGGATGGAGAAAACCAAATTTTAACATTCCACAGCCGTTCCCTGTCCACCGGCATATCCGGACGACTATCCCCTGGACAACCCCCCCCCCCCGCACTCACCGAGTTGCCTGACATCGTCGCGATCTCCTTCAGCTTCGCGAACACGGCCGGCACGGTGAGCTTGTTCGGCCGGAACATCGTACGCTGCGTGCTCCTGCTCGTCTGCGCAAAACACAAGAGCATCCGTCGTCAGCAACTTCTCGCTACTCACGAGGAATTTTTTTCGCTTACGACCCGCGGCGGCGACGACGGGCGCCTCCTACGACTAATCCTGACGGCTACGCCGGCGCCCCCTACGACTAACCCCGCCGGCTACGCCGGCGCCCCCTATGACTAACCCCGGCGACGATGCCGACCGACGGCGGCGCCCCCTACAACTCACCTCGGCCACGATGCCGATGTCTCCCTTCTCGGCGACGTCGGCCTTGATCTTGTCGACGGTGCGTCCCGTTGCCGCGGCGACGACGCGCATCAGCACGGTGTCGCCGATGCCGAGCTCGACGCCGGCGTAGGCGGGAGCGAGGCGGTTCGTGCACAGGTACACGCACGGAAGCAGGTCGTGCGCGCTCAGCGCGATCACCGACCGCAGCAGGTTGCACAGCACCTCGACGATCTT
>NW_014578477.1:26667-42376 GCF_000485595.1 Priapulus caudatus
AGCGCGCGGGCGTTAGTGCGACAGAGGGGACGCCGCGAGCGCGCGGGCGTTAGTGCGACAGAGGGGATGCCACGAGCGCGCGGGCGTTAGTGCGACAGAGGGGACGCCGCGAGCGCGCGGGCGTTAGTGCGACAGAGGGGATGCCGCGAGCGCACGGGCGTTAGTGCGACAGAGGGGACGCGCGAGCGCACGGGCGTTGGTGCGACAGAGGGGACGCGCGAGCGCACGGGCGTTAGTGCGACAGAGGAGACGCGCGAGCGCACGGGCGTTAGTGCGACAGAGGGGACGCGCGAGCGCGCGGGCGTTAGTGCGACAGAGGGGACGAGCGAGCGCACGGGCGTTAGTGCGACAGAGGGGACGAGCGAGCGCGCGGGCATTAGTGCGACAGAGAGGACGCCGCGAGCGCGCGGGCGTTAGTGCGACAGAGGGCGCGGCAAGCGCGGGGTAGGAGGGGGTAAGGGGCGGCCGCACCGATGATTCACAGGTCAAACTCCATTGCCCCGGAATTTATGTAGATATATACAAGGAGCTTTGCCTTGAGTGCGGTGTTGCAGATTTTACACGTGCGCATGCAATAATGTCAATTGTACGTACGGTACTTTATCACTAAGCACCACTTTTAGAACACGTATCCCATCCGACGTACTACGATTCGCCAGAGCTGCCGGTCAATCACGCGCGGTGGAGACAATATAGATCGGGTCGATTAGATTCGGGAAGAAAGTTAGAATGCTGAGGCCACCGGTCGCACATACCTTGCCGACGTGTTCTCGATGACCTCAAACGTCTTAGCGAGAGCGAGGTACGGCACGTGTTCGCCACGCCGCCAGAACGCGTCCGCCACCGGGTCGTAGCCACGCTTCCCCGGGGCATAGGTGGCGCCCTCGTCCTCCTCGCCCGCCTTCTTGCCGCCGCCCATCATCGACGCGAACGGGCTGCAACCAATCGCGACGCACGATGCAAGTCAACGCGACCAATCAACTCATTTGAAACAAGGAATGACCGCCTTTAGATGTGGCCAGAGTTAAAAAACAACCTCAATCTGTATAAACCAGCAGGTGTTACCTGGACCAAAGCAGAACAGTTACCGAGACCCTACATACTCAATGAAGAGTCATAAGCAAAAAATAATACATCTATGAATATTTTTATAAAATAGTGTACTGCTAGCACTGACATAAGGCTACAATGCAGATGGTTAAACCGGTTATTAAAGTTGTTTGTTTTTATGTTGACACACACACACACTTGTATTAGGCAGGTTTAGCTGTACCACAGAGCAACTAGCACTTACTTAACAGCAGCTTTCTTCTGAGCAGACGACTTTGACTCCCCTGCATTGTTCTCTCCCTTCTCCGCTTTCTCTCCCTTCTCCACCTCCTTCTCCGCTTTCTCTGCCTTCTCCACCTCCTTCTCCGCTTTCTCTCCCTTCTCCACCTCCTTCTCCGCTTTCTCTTCCTTCTTATTCGACTTCGGTTTCCACGCCCTTTTTTCCAGCTTGAGGCGAGGTTTGCCGTTTCACAGACGATTCTTTGGCTGTCTTTTCATTAGCCTTGTTTTCTGCTGTTAACAATCAGTTACAATACTTCAAAACAATAATACTTCCAAAAACACCTAACTGGCAGAAAAATCAATCGCCGAAGTATGCACTGCAGTTGCAAAAACAAGCTAAACTAAATGAATGAACTAGTTGTGAATGAGCTTTGATCTGATAATTAGAAAGTTGTAGTACAACAGCTAAAACACACTAGAGAGACAGCAGTTACCTTTTGTACGGGAGCCCGAGAAAAAACTATGGAGCGTTCGCACAGGAGCGGCTTCCTTCTTGTTCCTCGCCTCCTCTTCCTCTTCCTCACTGCTTTCTTCGACTGGAGTAGGCTTCCTCCTGTGGTGCACCTTCTTCTTTTTTTCTGCTTCCTCTTCCTCACTGCTTTCTTCAACCACTGCTGGCTTCTTTCTGTGTTGCACCTTCTTCTTTATTTTCTCTTCCTCTTCCTCGCTGCTCTCTTCAACTACTGCTGGCTTCTTTCTGTGTTGCACCTTCTTCTCCTTTTTCTTGTCCTTTTCCTCACTGCTTTCTTCAGCCACTGCTGGCTTCTTTCTGTGTTGCACCTTCTTCTCCTTTTTCTCTTCCTCTTCCTCACTGCTTTCTTCAACTACTGCTGGCTTCTTTCTGTGTTGCACCTTCTTCTCCTTTTTCTCGTCCTCTTCCTCACTGCTTTCTTCAACTACTGCTGGCTTCTTTCTGTGTTGCACCTTCTTCTCCTTTTTCTCGTCCTCTTCCTCACTGCTTTCTTCAATTGCACTTGGCTTCTTCCGAGGTCGCACCTCATCTTTCTCTTCCCCCTTTTCTTCTTCTTCTTCTTCTTCCTCTTCCCCCTTTTCTTCTTCTTCTTCTTCTTCCTCTTCCCCCTTTTCTTCTTCTTCGTCTTCTTCTTCTTCTTCCTCTTCACTGCCTTCTTCCATTGCATCTGGCTCATTTTTGTGTCGCACCTCTTTCTTCACTACCTCCTCCTCCTTCTCTTTCTTCATGGCTTCTTCGGTCGTAGCTACCTCGCTCTTTCCTGTATCCACATCCATGTCTTCCTCATCTTCCCCATCTACATCATCTGTTAGAAACGTATATTAATTAACATCCGCAATGATTATCTCTTAGTTACAACACTGAACAGACAAATTACTTCTCGACTAAAAAAACATTTCTCTACCCAGCTATACTGACGACAACCATAATGATAATAATGTTGACATTAAAAAGACTATGAACATAACCATCTAACCAACTGAAATCGTGCTAATAATTTATGAATTATTTAATTAATTAGGATGATGAATCACAAATATGTTGATGACTATGTTGACAATGACAACGATGCTGCTTACATTAATAAAAGTAAAGTTGATGAAAGCAAATGAAAGTGTGATGACGATAGTTGACTACGACTACATTCACGGCGCCAGTCAATATACAATGCAAATCCTCGCGAAAACTTTCAGAAATTCAGAAAAACAAACTGCAGACGTTGCGCTGCCAGACAGCTGTGAACCCGCATGTGGTGATCCACTGTCTAGACATGCGAGAAAAAATACATCCAGACCATCCAAAAAATTTAATCCAGAAACTGGATCAAGGCTAGCCGACGACTCTTTTTCATTTTTCTAGATGCCCGCTCGTGTCCGCCGTGGCCGCCACGTTGTCATGACTACGATGGCTGGCAGACACGGAAGCTGTTACGTTACCTTGGCGACGAGCTGAGCCGACCCTGCCGTCAACGTCGGGGGATTGAGGGTGGCTCCCTCCATCATCTCCCGACTCGCGCGGTTTCCGGCGACTCGCAAAGCTCTTCCTCGCTGCAAACAAGAGAGCATTCAACCCCGATAAGGAGCGGGCCCTAAAAACATCAACCCCACAATCCTCGCCCGTAAATCACCGCGGCGACAGAAAGCGCTTGCAGCGCCCCCTGCATCGCGATTCTCCGCCGCCGCCGCTGCAGACGACGACGCAACCCCCGTCGCGTGACGCTAGTGTTGTCAATCGATTGTAATTTCGTAATCGATCATCGGTTGGACCCAAGTAACCGAAGATCAGTTACAATCGGTTACTCGGGGTGTTGAATGCCTACGTGTGCGTAACGCCGTGTGCATGCACGTGTGTGCATGTATGTGCTTGTTTAGCCCTGTTTACTGTTTGTTTTGCACTGTTTACTACTGTGTGTATAATACATGTATGTTAATAAAGGATAACTTGTATAGTAGCGATGATATCTCTGATTCTCATCACTACATTTTCGATTTTTTTTTTTTTTCTCGATGAAATTGATTATGGATTTTGATAACCAAGCGCTTGGTTCGACCCACTGTTCAACCGATGATTGAGTATAATCGATAATCGTGACATCACTACGTGACGCGGCTCCCGATCGGCATCCAACTCACCAGGATGTGGATCGCCGCGGCGGCAGCGGCGGTGCGGGGGGACAAACAGTTCTGCGAAATGTGATGATTGCTAGGTGTGCGGGCGTGATGAGGTCGATGCCCCGGGGGGGCCGCGGACGTTCCAGCGTCGCAGCGCGTCGTAAACAACAGGATGCGCAGCCGCGCCGGCGGCGTGTTCGGAGCGATTAACTACAGGAAGGCGAGTGAAAGCAAGAAAAAAAGAGAAAGAGAAGAGAGCAACAGAGGAGGGAGAGGCACGGAGAGAAAGAGAGAAAGAGAGAGAAAAAGAGGAAGGACGGAGAGACAGAGGACAGAGAAGAGAGAGGGGGAGAGAGAGAGGGAGGAGAGAGAAGGAGGAGAGACAGAGGGAGACAGAGAGAAAGAAAGAAAGGAAAAAAGAGAGAAAGAAAGTGAAAAGAAAGAGAGGAGAGAGCGAGAGAGAGAAGAAGCAGGAGGAGGGCAGAGGGAGGGAGGGAGAGAGGAGGGAGGGTGAGAGAGGGGAGCGGAGAGAAGGAGTGAGGAGAGAGGGAGAGAGGGAGGGAGCGGGAGATGGGAGGGAGGAGGAGGGAGGAGTGAGAGAGGGAGAGAGGGATGAAGGGGAGAGCGAGGGAGAGGTGCGGAGAGAGGCGGAGAGAGTGAAGAGGAGAAAAGACGAAAGAGAGAGAGAGGAGCAGAGAGAGAGAGAGAGAGAGAGAGAGATGAGAGAGGAGACGAGAGAGAGAGAGAGAGAGAGACGAGAGAGAGTAGAGAGAGAGAGCGAGGAGGAGAGAAAGAGAGGAGAGAGAGAGGACATGAGAGAAGGAGAAGGGAACAGAATGAGAGAGAGAGATGATGAGAGAGAGATGAGAGGAGAGAGGAGAGAGAAGAAGATGAGATGAGGAGAGAGAGAGAGAGAGACAACGCAGCGCACGCACGCTACGCACGCACGCACGCACGCACGCACGCACGCACGCACCAACGCACGCACGCACACCACACACACACACACACACACACACACAGGAGACAGAGATAGAGAGGGAAGGTAGAGACACACATTTTCACGCGTTCATCTGTGATTAATAGCCAGCAATACGCCAGTCCCTCCCTCCCCCCCAAGAAACAATTTGTAGCGGTAGGCATGCGGGCGGAGCGCGTGACAGCTGCAGCCAGCATGGTGGCTCTACTTAATCACGCGCATCATTTAACGACACACCTGACACACTTTCCCGCAGCCCGGTTCCGCCCTGGAGGGCCGCTGCGTCTACAAATACACTCGCTGCGGCGTTACAGGTAAACAAGCGAGCTGACAGCAGCGTGGCAAGCACAGGTAAACAAGCAGCGCAGGCATATACGACTGACAACACTCTCCACTCGAGCAACGACGCACGCACACTCGACGGTGCAATCAACTCGCCCCCTAGTAGTAGGACCGACTCGTAAGCTCTTCCTTCCTCGACATCCGTACGACCCCGGGAGCGTGAGCAGACGACACGAGACAGCGGCGCCATCACGATCATGAGACTGCTCGCGTACACGGCGGCGGCGTTGTTTATCGTCGCGGCGACGATGACGACGATGCGCGTGTCGGCTAAAGGTGAGTGAACGATTCTCTGGAGTCTTCCCCGAAGCGAAGGATTCTCAAGGTCGCACACCGACCTAACTCGTTCTACTCCGAACGCAAACATAATTTTTTTTAGAATCGCGGATTGTCGACACCCAGGCGTCGGTCGTCGTGGCGACGTGCCAACTCGATGTCGCACCGCCGCGTGTTCTAACGAGAGTAGAACGACGCAGCAATCACGCGCTCATCTCATATGCAGATTTAATTAGAACTGTGTTCGTTTACGCGAAGCTCTACGACGTCGCAGTTTCCGTGAAATTCGTTAGCCGGGTCGTTAGCTTTTGATTAATTTCTTTTAAGTTTCTGATGTTTACAAGTTTTCTTTCGTAAGTAGATTCTTGCCCACGGCGCTAGCAAGTATGCGCGACCTATGCCATTGGCACAGACGCAGACATGCGACACAGTTATCCTTTATGATCGTTAAATAACTTTCAACACTAACTTTATAGCCCGATGGCATTGAGTGATGAGCTCGTAGAACCTACATGAGGCTGTACAGGGACATGTATGTGTCACGTAGAAACATATATCATATGTCTCTCATGCTCACTCGCTCACTCACTCTCTCATTCATTCAGTCAGTCACTCACTCATTCGCTCACTCCCTCACTAATTCAGTCACTCACTCGCTCACTCTTTCATTCATTCAGTCACTCACTCACTCACTCTCTCACTCATTCACTCACTCACTCACTCACTCACTCACTAATTCAGTCACTCACTCTCTCACTCATTCAGTCAGTCACTCACTCTCTTACTCACTCACTCACTCACTCACTCATTCAGTCACTCTCTCATTCATTTAGTCACTCACTCACTCACTCACTATCTCTCGCATCCTGTAGCCGGTGACACTAGCAGCCATTCTCCTAGGTTTGATTCCCCCTCTCTCTATCGCATGTTTTACCCCACACTAGCCGTGCCACTAGCAGTCATTCTCCCAAGTTTAACCCCCAGCTCTCGCTCTCTGTGTCGCATGTTCCACCCCACCGCGATACTAGCAGCGGTTGACCACCACACTGTCTCTCTCCCAAGTTTTACCCCCGCCTAACTGCCACGACACTAGGCACCATTCTACTGTTGTTGTTGACCCTCGCTCTCTCTCTCACCAGAGATGCCAACACATATTTGAAGCAATCTGTAGTTTCTGGCCAATCAAATTAGTAGTTCGAGGGTCACGTAGTGACCAGAGTTTGCTAGGGGGGTCCGGCATGCCCCCTGGAAAAATTTTTGATTCTGAGATGCAATTTCCTGCATTCTGAGGGTCAAAAATGACAATAAATTGACAAAACATGACAATAATAAAAAAAATTTTTTATATTTTTGATCACAGTGAAATTCGTAGTTTGATACAAACTGGTCGTAGTGGTGCAAAAGGAATAGAAATTCGTATAAAATACGGATAAATCGTAGTGGTTGGCATCTCTGTCTCACGCTTCCCTTGTTGCAGGCACCTGCATCGGCGGACAGCCGGAGGGCGATCAGTGGCCGGAGCGCTTCGGTGCTTCGTGCTTCGACTGCGAGTGCATGTCTGGAGGCAGCAGTGCAGGGAGCCAGCTGTACACCCAGTGCTTCACGTGAGGCAACATCTCCTCTCTCACTCCCACTCTGTTTTAGGCATGAGACCCTCCTCCCTCCGGGCCACTTAGTAGTTACTGTGCTATGTCCCTTGCTACTAAGTAATGTGTTTTAACCACCCCCCCTTTCCCACTAATTTAAGCATGATGCGTCACTCCATTCCTTCCCCCCCCCACCATATTCCAAACAGTTATTAAGTAGTTACAAGTGTAAAAACGTGACACCAAATCTTAATTCAAACATTTTTTTACATTGCTGTCTTTAATAATCGGAAACAGTGACCAGTGTGCGTACTGTTCTCCTAAAAAATATTTTCCAAACAAACTTCAGAAATAAATTTTCTGAGTGAGCAGCCGCTGCACAATCGAAGTTGCGATCGCTGACGTGTTTCTCTCGCCCCGCAGGACGCCCTGCGTGGACGTGCCGCAGACCTGTCCACCGATCCCAGGCGGCCACCCCGTCGGCACGGCGTGGGTCGAGGCCGAGTACGCCGGCGACCTCTGCATGCACTGCTCGTGCGAGCCTAGCACCGGACCCTCCACCTACCCGCACTCCATCTGCGCGATGTAAGTAAAGTGGCGCCCCCATTTTTTGTCACGTCGAACGACGGGCCAACCCACATGTCCGATATTGCGAGGTGATCCCCTGTGATGGCGCGCTGGGATATTCGCCGAATTGTAGATTCGTTTAATCGGAATGTCATTCTTTAGCGGTAAATTCTTTGCTATTACGTGGATTCGATATTTCACTGATGTATAACATCTTGTGCTATTACATTTAAAATACTTATTACACAATACGCGATGCAAACGGTTAAGAAAATCTGACCTGATCATTACTATTCTCTTCACTTCAGGGGTGAGTGTGCGAATCCTGGCCCACAGTAACGATACCACTGCAGAGCTTCAGTAGACACGCACTGTCCGTCGCCCATGGCAACCAGCAGACAACGTCGGGACTACCATCTTGTCGATTGCGCTTACCGAGATTTTTTTTGTCTATATTCAGAATTTATTCATATTAGTTTATAGAAAATATAGTCGGCCAAGGATTTGTAGCATTTGTTTACCCCGTGAACTATTAGAATATATGTTTATCTCACAGAACTTAAATTCTCTGAGTTTTTTGAGTCTGCATTTAAACATAGATTTGATAGATTTGTTATACATTTTGCTGGGCTTTTGTTTTGAAAATGTCTGTCAAGGTAAAACAAGGCAGACCATCGGTTTCAAATAGGATTTTTTAGTTTTAAACATTTTACGTGTATGGATTAAGACCTATAGTCTATTATAACCAGAATCATTGTATGTTGTCACTAGTCAAATTAAAAAGCAAGTGTGCTGCATTTTCTTTACTCGAAAGTCAATTATTATTTTGTAGTATTATTCAAATACTAATCTTATGATGTACAGTATATATACATAAACATCACTTCCAATAATAACCACCTATAAATCTATAATCTGTAAACATCGTATGTTCTTCTGTGTAGTTGTAAACATATATATATCAAAATACGTAAGTTCCATTTAGCAGTCCTAAACATATGTATCAAAATACTAGTAGCTACTGTATATTTGCAAATAAATAGTGAACAGTACACCTACCGGTCTTACGAAGTGGGACTCCATCTGGACTCACGAGCGGTGCAAGCGGGACCCGGGATGGTGTACCGGCAGACGAACCAGCTACGACGGCATCGCCACTCGATTCATCTCGAATGCTCCCCTACAAACAATATAACATATCACCACAAAATAGTTACAAGCAGTTATCGCATGCCATGCACCATCAGTATAGAGTGTTCTAGGTTACTACAACCTGCCACTGAAACGTACCCCCACCCAGAACTACTAGCAGTGATGTTATAAAAGACTAGAAGAATACCCAAAGGCATGTTGCAGTAGCAATTGGACAAATAGTGAACAACATTGAGATTCCCTGAAATAATGACAGATTCTCCCTCCAGCCTGCTAGCTTCTCTTCTTCTTCCTAATTACACAATTACACTAAATACACATTTAATTACTACCTCTGCAAATAATCTGCCTACCTCACTCTCTCCCCACTCACCCATCTACTGCTCCCCACACCGACCAAGTCCTTCCACCAATATCCTTCCACCCTGCCCACCCTCCCCCTCAACCCCGGAGCTAGGATTTTACATACGCCTCCATTTGCGATTGGTTGCACCTTCACGGCTTCCTTCGTCTGTGCCCCCGCTGCGGCGCTCTGTCCTTCCTCCTCGCTGTCACTCTCTATGACCCGCCTCCTCTTCCTCACCGGCTCAACCGTCTTAACGGGAGAGACCTCCTCCTGCTTGACGTTTCCTTTCCGGATCGGAACATTCTTCCCGGAGGGGGACTTCGAATCTTCCGGAGATTCATTCTTCGGTTGGAGAGGGGACTTGCTGTGATTGAGGGATAAGCAAACGTTTCAACATTCACGTAACGATAAATATTCGAATTTGTAATAATGACTAAGCACAAAAGCAAATTATAGTCACACGAACTGAGAAATTCGATCAGTGCTGCCACTCAGGATATTACAAAAAAAGTATAAAATCTGTCCAGAAAAAAAAGTATCAAAATTGTCTAAAAAAGTATTAAAAAAGTATAAATTTGTATCAAAGTACCATGATTTGTAGTCACTTGTTACCTTTCACCTTGTTACCGAATACATTATAGCCTATGTGCAGCATACAAACAATCTTGGGGAATGATGTATGAAATGCCATGAGGAGTTGACACTCAGTCTGGAATATTTCAATGCAGTGTTTCCCCTGGCCAAAAAGGTCTGTGAGGTGTTGAACGTATTTGTGATGTGTTTGCGCGTTTCGAGGTCCTAGCAAAGCGAGCAGCGCAGGTGCTGGCTAAGCTAGGGGGGTCCGGGGGCATGCTCCCCCAAGAAATTTTTGAAAAAATGGTGCAATTTGGTGCATTCTTTAAAGCAATTCTGAACCCATTGTATGAGACTCTTGAATCTCTTTTTCAAGTTGTCAAAAGTTACGTCAGCGAGGCGGTGTTTTGGATAAATTTCTGTGTGGCGGCTGAGAATTTGAGTGAGGCAGCCCGCCTCGCTTGTGTCAAACTGTCAATGCAGGGGAAACACTGCAATGCGCATTGCTAATTTGACGTTTGGCCACTGATGGCAGAGAGCTGAGAGCAAAAACACTCCACTGAACAGAGCACACATCACTCCTGCAACAAGACTAGCAAAGCACATCTTTAATCTCATCAAATACAGTGTGTACCTAAATGTATGTCCGAAGAGTTTTGAACATCTTTGGCCAAAAAAGTATTTAAAAGTATTTATGCATGAAAAAAGTATGAAAAAAGTATAAAAAGTATATTTTCTTAAAAAAAAGTATAATACAATAAAAAAAAGTATAAAGTGGCAGCACTGTTCGATGTTATTCCATGAGATACATCCGTGGTGTATGCATGGTCACACTGTCCATACATACATGATCATGATGAATAATGAATGAACCGAATGCTGGAATCTGAAGCTATGACAATTCATAATAGAATGCCAGAGCTGTGTGATCCATGACTTTTTATCAATCAAATCTCCTACTACAACTATCACAGGTGATTCTACCTTGTTTTCCCTTTGTTATTGTCATCTTTCACAGCAGGCACTTCTGTAGTTGTCCCATTCTTAGCCACACTACTTGACGCCTGATTTTTTACCTTAGGCTTTGGTGGTGCAAAGAAAGACCTGTGCATAAGAGAAAATATGTAGCAGTGCCAGTGGCAGTGGTAGCGTATTCATTCAATTGATCAATTCCATGGCATGGGAATTTTTAACTAAAAGTAATTTTAGTTGCTTTGGAAAGCCTTTGGCTTTGTAACATGCCAACAAACTGCCTCATTCGGACAAATTTCTGATTAATTTGTCAGTGATTTCTCAATGTGAGTATGGTGAGCTGTGCATGCAGCACAGGACATGATGTACAGTACTGAGTTAGTACGTACAGCATCATATGAGCAACAAAGTAACGTACTGTACCGTACAGTGTACCCATAGAAATAATATGCTAAGGGTTAATGCTAAATTAGGGTGCGAAATTAACGGGAGTCCGGAGTCAAATACTCCCAGATTTACTGTCGGACTCCTTGATTTGACGTATGCAGGAGTCCGTGCGACTCCCTGAAAATTCTGCCATACCACCTAGTTGAAGTACTAGTTCGTTCCAGAGCACGGCCTCGTGGAAATACCGTATTTTTTCAGCTAATATCCAAAGAAAATTTGACAGACGTGCAACCGCATGATATTGATAATGATCATAAGCACATGCGTTATATTGTTAATATCTTTAATTTTGAACCTCAGACTGCGGACTCCCACATTTTGCTGCCGAGTGCGGACCTCCTCTTTTTTAGGGTAGGGAGTCCGTTGGACTCCCGTGTTCAAAAGTTAATTTCTACCCCTGATCTATATAATCTATATTATTTCTATGAGTGTACCAAACCGGCATAGATAGGCCCTATTATTATAGAATACAGTATATAGGCTAGCATAGGCTATATTCAGTATTCAGATCAGACCAAACACACTCCGATTTACTCAAGCAGTCTGTTAGCCCGACCAGGCTGTGCGACGGATTGTCTATACGGTATCCTAACCCTAGCGATACCGTTTCTTGGAGCTAGCAGTCTGTAGTCTCTCTGCACACTACCGTACAGTCTATGACATAGTGGTAGCGGTCCCGGCTTACGTGATAGATCTTTGTGCCATAATATTGGTGGTGAAAACGTGGAATCATATAATAACAACATAAATAAACATTAAGAAATGTCCACTTTCGCAGCAATCACAAACGAAACGATGACACTGTAGTGTACGCAGAAGTTCAACAAAATTTGGTTCCCGCGTAAACCTATACCCATAATGCTTTGCATGTAGTATTTTCAAAATAGTTTACTTTTCATTTTTTCGTTAGTTTAAAATGTTATGTTAAGAAGGGTATGGAGGTCAGAAATACCATTCCTTGTCGTTATATTACTTTTCACTGTTTTATTAGGCAAATAAGACTCTGTCAGCTGTTTAATGTTGAATGTTTACGATAGGGGGCTCTGAGATGCATTTGATCTGACTAAATTATCATGGCGTATTAAACTGGTATCAGTTTGGTATAAGTTTTGTGACAAGTTTAAAGGCTACTTCTGTCATGCGTTTTCGTATGGAATGAGCAACAAACCATCTCTCTATAGCAGACGACCGCAACACAACGATAAATACATCTCGGAAAGTAACGGAAGTGAAGGTACGACTGCCAGCGATTCGGAGGGTCCCAACCTGGACCGACCAAACACAAGTTCTGCTGCTGCTGGTCCTCCGACACAAAAACAATGTAGAAGTAAACCCGGCGACTCCTCCGGCTCTGATTCATCGAGCAGCAAGCAGGACTACAGGTCGTACCAGTCGAGTAGTAAGCATGATGACTGCAACGGAGTCGGAGGAGGGACACGCGACCACCGGGCCACCTCGGCCAGTAGAGATAGAGCGAGCGCGCAGCCGATGGGCCGCGGAACTCAGGGCGAAGCGCTGACCAGCCGCCATGGACGAGGTGCAGCCGGTGCATTCACATCTAGCCGCCCGAGAGAAACCTATTCGAGAGATATGAAAACCCCTATCGGAGGTACAATTCATCGATGCTCCTCGATCGAAATAATTTTAAAATGAGGAAACGGTTTACGATGCTGTCCTTGTTATTGACACATTCGCCTGAGCAGTGATAGCCACGATTTTCCAGTGTAAAGCGTGAATAAATTTTTCTTGATATTGTAGAGCGTGCTACATCACAAAATGCTGAGTAATGGGGGATAGACTGCTAGAGCCACGGACGCGTTGTGTGTCTGCTTGTTACGCATTGTTTTCCCTCGCCCCTCGATTCCGTCTACGTGGTAGCTTGGGGGACTGGAGAGTCAATTTCCCATCCTTCGTCCCCAATATTTAGTATCAGCATGTATTCAGTTGTACTTTGATATGTGACTGCATTTAGCTACGCTAATTTGTTTACTGATGTTCAGATTGAGCACAACAGTCGATAACACTCGTTACTTTAAAACATAAATTATATGTCGATTCTTTTATCTGTCACCTGTAGAGAAGAGCCAGCTGTACGGCGATGAGTCATCGCGTCTCTCCGTGCTGATGAAGCGGGTGATGAGGGAGGACGATCGCCGCTCCTCCATCGTCAAGCAGCTGCGCGAGTACATGCAGACCGCCAACCCCAAGGTGACCTTGAAGCTCCCGCATCGCCGCCGCTCTCTCGTCTCTGTAGTTACGTGCGCATTTGCATCGCCGCGTTGTTGCACTCACTCAGCTCTCTCTCTCCTCCCCTCTCTCATTCTCTCTCTCTGTCTCTCTCTGTCTCTCTCTCTCTCTGTCTGTCTCTTTCTCTCTCTCGCTATGTATATATATATATATATTGTTGAATTATGTTTCGCATATGATGAGGGTTATCCTGATCTGATGAGGGCTGTATTGTATGAAATTGGTTCATTTATCTTATGTTGGATAAGATTAGGTTTAGTCGGGCACACCTGGAATTCTTGTATCAGTTTGGAATATTCGTTAGTAAAAGTTATCTTCGTACTTTTAGGTGATCAGCAAGCAAGCGGACAACGTTTTGGAATCTTTGCAAGATCTTCTGCAGGAGAGGTTATTATCATCTGCCGCATCACACGTTTACAATCTGTGATAAAATCATGAAATGAAAGCAATATTTAACCATATTAAGGCCACGCTTCAACATAATCTGCTTCACGTGCTATTTGTCATAATGTCTAGCAAGTGATGACAGTAGTAGCCGGGCATGGCGGGTACCAACTCGCTCCACATTGGTGTGGTTTGCAATTTTCTGTTTTTTTGCAGGGGCTCTTCAGAGACGAAGCAGGAGCTAGCACGATGTGTGGGCATCACAGGGTCAGTGATGGGAGACGACCCTCAGAGGTATGTGTCTCAGGGTGTCGGCATATGGGGAGTCGGAGATGAGAAACGTACCTCAGCGGTATATGTCTTAGTGTCTCAGCCTTGGGGGGGTGAGGTGATCCATCGACGTATGTGGCTCCTCGTCTACGTATGGGCGCAGGTCAATTATGTGACGAAAGATGGGAGCCTGATTGCCCCGTGCCTGTGAGGTGTATGGTGTTAACAGAAATACGTAAGAACGACATGTATTGTAATATAATAGGAACCTGGTTGATATCAATCGTGTATTTCGAAGTAGTAATGAGAGTAAGTAATGAGTAATAAGTAATGAGAGTAAGTAATGAGTAATAAGTAATGAGAGTAAGTAATGAGTAATAAGTAATGAGAGTAATGAGAGTAAGTAATGAGTAAAAAGTAATGAGAGTAAGTAATAAGCGAGTAATGAAAGTGAAGTTGCTAATCTGATAGCAGGTGGGAGCATAATTGCCTCGTGCGTGAGGGGCATGGAGTGTTCGTATTACAGGTATCAGTTATTATTATTAATAATAATAACCATATTGTTATTTATTAATTAGTATTTTTGTTTCAAAGTAGGTTTCACAGTAGACCTAGGTTTGTACAGTTAAACCTCGATTATCCGAACGAGACCGGCGCGGAGTATTTTGTTCGGATAACCGATTGTTCGGATAACTGATCTGATCGCTGATAACTGATCCATTCACGGGACCTAGAGATCTTGTTCGGATAATCCGAAATTCAGATAATTGATGTTCGGATAACCGAGGTTTGACTGTATTATCTATTCGTGAGGTAAATAGTGAATCTCTTATGCAGAGCTGAGTTTTCTTGTCCTTCCCACAGGTATTTCAACAGTGTGTTTGGCCGGGTGAATGCAGCCAGCACATCTGACGATGTCAGGGTCCACCTACTGAAGGCCCTCATGGAGGTGAGTCATTGTGCGACTTCTTCTTACCCTTGCGTGACCTTTCAGAAGTGTATCCTCTTACCTCTGCTTACTGTGTTACATCCCTGTTCACAGATATACACTGTAACAGCAGCTTGCAATTTTAGCAAATTCGTCTAATATACTTTTGAAGAGAGCCAGTTTTGTGAATGCTGAGTTTTTAACTGTTTGAGTAGTAACTGTTTGATTTATTACATTTATATTGTTTGATTTTTCGGAATAATGAACTACTATCATAATTTTCGTTATTTCGTGGCTACAGACCGACAGATGGCACAACAGTCACCGCGTTGTAGCTCACACGACATAGGCTCGATTCTTATCAAGTTCACATATCTTAGGGGAATCAGCCACCATAAGCGAATGCTCCTGTGTTGTTTTTCTCAGACGCTCGCGATCACGAAGGAGCGTAAGGCGTACTTTTGGGGAATCAACCACTCACTATACGCGAATGCTCTTGTGTTGTTTTTTCTCAGACGCTTTCGATCACGAAGGAGCGTAAGGCGTACTTTTGGGGAATCAACCACTCACTATACGCGAATGCTCTTGTGTTGTTTTTTCTCAGACGCTTGCGATCACGAAGGAGCGTAAGGTGTACTTTTGGGGAATCAACCACTCACTATACGCGAATGCTCTTGTGTTGTTTTTTCTCAGACGCTTGCGATCACGAAGGAGCGTAAGGTGTA
>NW_014578477.1:43113-56046 GCF_000485595.1 Priapulus caudatus
TGTAACTGTAACGACTAATGTAACAACTGCTGTGTACGAGTGGGCGGTTACCAGAGCTGTGACTGTAACGACTAATGTAACAACTGCTGTGTACGAGTGGGCGGTTACCAGAGCTGTGACTGTAACGACTAATGTAACAACTGCTGTGTGAGAGTGGGCGGTTACCAGAGCTGTGACTGTAACGACTAATGTAACCAGTGCTGTGTGTGTGCTGAGTAGCCATTAGATCGGTAGGTGTACCTACCTAATGTAACCGTTGCTGTGTGAGACTGAGTGAATATCGGAGCTCATCGTTGCGGTGGCTTGTGAGTGTTCAACTATCAAGGCTGTGATCGTAGGAACCAATGTAACCAGTGCTGTGTGTGTGTGTGACTGAGTAGCCATTAGATCGGTAGGTGTACCTACCTAATGTAACCGTTGCTGTGTGAGACTGAGTGAATAATGGAGCTCATCGTTGCGGTGGCATGTTGTTTCGCAGGACTTGTGTGTAGACAGGAGCTGTCCACCCGCTGATCCAGACCTACCGTCGTCATCTGAATGCATCAGTAAGATAACGTCATTAATCAGGTGAGCGTAGCGGCAGTCTAACCGAACATATTGTAACTCTAAGTCAATATTGTGACAGTCTGCAGACATGCGGGCGTGCAAGCACCCAGCAGGCACGCATGCAGGCACACATACATGGAATTTAGTAGTTCGCACTGGTGACTGGGTTGATGAATCATCATCAATGCAGCCTGTCTAGACAATGATATTGTATGCTGTTCACTTTCTGAAGCACAATACGGTCGAGTGTTTAAAGGAATACTTGACTCTAGGTGCAAGGGTTATTTTCAGTTGATTTAGGTTAAAATTGCGCTAAATTAAAAATTTCATGGTTCAATCACCATTAGAAATATTTAAAAAAAATGTTTTAAAACTTACGACTACAGTTTGATTACAACGACGGTGGCACCACTCAAAGCGCACGATCTGATAAATTGCGCAAACGGATTTTTTAGCCAAGGGCTACAGACCAAGGGTGTTTCTTATTTATTAATTTAAAAGCAGAAGGATTGTAATATCTTATAAACGACATATAGTTTCAGTTATAATATGGATAAATTTGTCCTAAAATGAATATCGTTGGTTAAATAGCATTTAGGTATAAATATAATTGCACTTTTGTGATTAGCCCTCGGTCTGTAACATGCAAAATAAATTGGCTAATGCGCAAACATTTTCATGGTGGCTGCACGATCGCGGGTGTCATGTCAGCGCCCAAAAATGGAGATTTCGTAATTCAATGTTGTTTTATGACAAACGTGAATGCGTAATTATAGATATTTATAGGTATGTGCTATTATTTATAAATCTACTATCATAATATACTCTCAAATTCTAGAGTAAAGTATTCCTTTAATAGTTGTCGTGTTGCGCGTTTTTTTGACAGAGTTTTCACGACCGTCATTCGAAGCATCGGCAAGTATTTTCAGCCGACTAAGGGGCCGCCAATCACTACCGAGTATATTGTAGAGGTGAGGTTTTATTCATAATATAGTTACACATGCATGCATATATATATATATATATATATAACGTACGTGTACATGTATCAGTTGCCTTTGTGGTAATGCTCGGGATTTAGTGAAGCTGTGGTGGGCTGGACATCTGTGATGTCTGATGAGCATTTGTGGTCCTTCTGTGGTGTTCAATAAGTGTTCCTGTGTTCGTGCTGTGAGGTCTGATGAGCATTAATGTGATAATGTATGATGAGTGCTTGTCACCTGTGTTGTTTTGCTGCAGAGTTTGAACAGGATCATGCAGTGTGTGCTGATGTCGATGGAGAAGCATCACTCGGAAAACCTCATCCTTCACGGTAGGTCTGCTGCTCGTTGTTGCGCAGACGTGGCGCCCGACTACAAAACCAACTGCTGCCAGTAGACAGTGTTCAGTTGTTATGTGCCGGTTATAGATGGTTGCCGCTGCGGATATGCTAGTGCTGTGCCCTGACTACAGAACCAACTGCTGCTAATAGAGAGGATTTAGTGGCCGTGTACCGTGTGTAGGTGGTTGCTGCTGTGGGTATGTTAGTGTGGCACCAGATTAAAGAACAAACACCAGCCAATCGGAGTGTTTACGGAGTTTGTACCCCATATAGATGGTCGCTGTCGTGCTTATCAGTGTACTCTGGGTAATTTATTAGTCCTTATCGTTAATTTATAATTCCTTGATCGCAATGGCTGTTGATGATGATTTGACTCCACTCAACATGATGCATGTTGAATACCATTTTTGCTATGTGCATTGTTTTCTGTCGAAGCGTGTTAACGTTTGTCATCATTCCTCCAGCAAACCACTGCGTCATAGAGCTGCTCGCGCATCTGCACGGCGGCGCCACCAGCTGCGTGACGTTGCTCGCCGACTTTGTGGAGATGCAGCTGGCTGGTCCGCCCAGCGTGCCGTCCAAGTACCTGCTCACGACATTGGCACTGATTCTCAAGGTGAACGCGCAGCGCATCTTTGTTATTACTCAATAATGAACCTATTAAACCTGTTTTAATAACAATTATCCATTATATAAATAATATATAAAAAAATCCAATAAATTTCCATTTATCAAACTGTAGAAATACTCAAATTAAAAATACGCCAATCAAGTCTTTAATGCATAAGACCTTACACTAACAATGCTTTGAGATTTTACCAGAGTGGTACTCCAATCTTTACATTTGAGTAATTAAATATGTAATTGCTTGACCGCAGGTCATTCAGGAGGTCGGCGGCGAGATGCCCGTGGCGTTTGTCAGTGGCGCGCTGCGGACTGAGCGGGCGGTGGCCGTGGCTCGGTTCTCGGGCGAGCCAGCGCTGCAGCAGGCGGCGATGCAGATCTACCAGGCTCTGCTGGGACTCAAGAACGTGCTGCTGCTCGACGTTGCATATAGGTGAGAGCACTACGCACGCCGTCTAATTAATTAATTAATTAATAAATAAAATTATTTATTTTTACTTTTTATTTAATACATTACATTATTATATTGTTATTATAGTCACGAGCTGTGTAAACATGCTGGAGTGCTATTCGATGATACAATTATTAATATTAATATTCATAAAATGTGTAATAATGAAAAATATTATTAGGGATGTTTAGGTAATATTTTGCATTGACCCACTCTCCTCTCTTCACTTGCAGACATCTGCTTATAGACATGCAGCGAGCGGTCAATGCCCTGCTGACCAGTGGTGGCAGCCAGCGCAAGCCGGTCATCGTCGAAGAGACGACGACGTCGACACCCGGCGCCACCTACACGCCTCCGCAGGCTCGCCACGTCGTCATGTTCCTGCTGGGAGCGCTCACAGAGATTGCGACGACCAGTAATTCCATCATCGGGGTGAGAGGGCGCTAGTGGTCGTCGTTAGTGACCGGCGGTTAATAGTAACTCTTCGTTAGTCATTACTGACTTGTTGTTATAGGTGTGATTAATCGTACAACGCGTCGATGTCACGTTGCAGTCAGCCTTGTTTCACGGATGTTTCACTCGGCTGACGTGCATTAGGAACGCGTCTCGGTCACGTTAAATCGGAGTCGAGAGTAGTAGTAAACGCATACTCAAGTAGCGGAGCGTGTGTCTGCAGCCACTGACGTTCATTCTCTTTCTCTCTCTCTTTCTCTCTCTCTCTCTCTCTCTCATTCTCTCGCCGTCTCTCTCACGTAGATGTGGGCGCTCACTCCTAGTCTGTTTGAGCTGCTGTGTCACCATCTCGACCCCGGCATGGAGGATCTAGCGGCAAGCCACCCCGTCGTACAGTACTGCGTCCTACGTCTGCTCAACTCGCTCTCCACCAGGTGGCGGCACATGCCAACTTTTTTTTTAAATTAATTATTTTAATTATTTATTAAATTATTTATTTATATATATGTATATATATATATATACATATATATATATACATATAAACATCATACACGCGAACATAGTAGTGCTAATTGTCAGCTTTGGCAGACAAATTTTGATGCGACGATATGCTTGCAGTTGGGCAAGATCTCTCTCTGTGCGCGGCGCAGGCAATGAGCAACTTCATCATCGACCAGCTGCCTAGCTGTCCAGCCACGCCGGTTGCACAGACAGCGCGCCAGTCTCTCAAGATCCTCACCACCTGCTGACGCAGGCTGCTGCGGGCAGGAGACCACCAACAGCTGGCACGCGCAGGTAAGGCGTCCTATAAGCCGTCCACTGGTCATCACACTGTAGCTGATGTCAATCACCGGCTCAACATCAGCGCATGGGTCTACCTCAAGGCTCACAGACTGCCTCAGGTCACATTTCACAGGCACTCAAGGCCATGGCGTCCCTTTGCCTTGTTGCCACGCATTGTCGATAAGAAAACTAAGAACTCGTGTGTGAAATTAACTTAGTGTTTGATTCGTGACGGGTTTTTTTCATCGCCTGCGAATGTGAAACGCTGCGAACGTTATATTTACGATTATTCAATTGGTATTTGTTAGACCGGAAATAGTAACTTCTCCAAAATATATACTTGGATGCAATCAACGACTAATGCGACTAAGTAAATGCGCTGCCAGGCAAAACGCACCTCACAGCCTCCGCTCTCGTGTGTATGTCTGTGTTCGCGTAAGGGAGGGTGAAGGTTTAGAGCGGCCGAATTGCGAGTGATAGGGCCGCACCATCGCCTACATTGTGGCATGGTCTGTCGATCTTGCAGGAAACTGGCGAGTGCAAGTGTGTGAGGACATCCCTACAGTCACCTGCAGGTGCAGCACGCCGCCCTGGTTCCCAAAGCCAGAATTCTGTGATCTTGTTTCCAAGGTGTATCACGTCCGGTAGGTTGTCTGCTGTCACGTGCTTGCCATCTCTATCATTAAAACGTAATTGATATTTATTTTTAAGCATCGCCTTAGACAATCGTCACAGATTGAGGCTATTGCCAAGCGGGGTGTTGTCCGTCTCTCCGTCCGTCTCTCCGTCCACATTTGCGCTACGCGTCACGTAACTCAAGAACCATTTGCCCACATGTTTTAAATTGCATATCGTTGTTTACGTCCTATAGGTAAGAAGGTTTGAACGTGTCCTATTTGGAGCCACGCAGTCGCACGCGCCATCTTTCCGAGCCATGTCACTTTTTGGCAAAAATGGAAATGGCCATAAGCCAGTTCAGGTTCAACGGATTTTGCTCATTCTAGTATGTGAATGAATAAGACTGGCCCCAAAACATATCACACAGCCGTTTGTTATTTTATTTTTTTTTAAATTATGCAAATTAGGTAGATTTTGGCAATATCACTATGCATTTCAGTGTCTGCTACGGTCAACATAACTCAAGAACCACTCCGCGTTTGACCCACATGTTCAAATTGAATACAGTTGTTACTCCTATGGGAGAGATTTGAACTTCTTAGTTTGGAGCACGCCAGTCGACCTACTTTCGAGCCACGCCCACTTTTGGCAAAAATTAAAATGGCCATCTAAATTCATTTTATTTTGTTAAATTTTAGTATGTGAATGTGTAAGGCTAGCCCCAAAACAGTTGTTACTCCTATGGGAGAGATTAAAACGTCCTATTACATTTATTTCGTCCTATTACGTATTATAATGGGAGTTCTCCCATATATACTCTTGCTTTATATATCCCCCCTCCCTCTTCTATCACACCCAAGGTGAGCTACAGTGTCATTGGAACTTTTTTTTATACACGAATTATTAGTTTGAATTAGTGAATTTAAAACACATTAATTGTTATTATATATATATATAACTCACAGATTATTATTTATATATATTAATATTAGAAAGATCAATTAAATATATATTTATATCATATTTGGCTCACTCTTTGTTTAACCATTCACTCTTATACATTGCGTACATGTCCCGGTGTCTGACGGTGTTGTCCATGCTTGCCTTTCAGCACTGAGCGGCGAAGACGACGTAACACTGACGTCTGTTCGCTGTCTGCAGCTCGTGCTGAAGAACGTACATCCGCTGTCCCACGCCCTGCTCAAACAGTACGCCGTCTATATTTCTCCCTCCGAAAATATTTCAATAGTTTTTAGGGTTGGGGTTAATGAAATGAACTGATTCGCGAAAGTGCTGTTCTTTCTGGAGCGTGAGGCCATCTTATCATTGCGCGGCCGGTCATGTTTGCTGCTTTGTCGTCGCGGGTCAAGCGACAAGCCATTCGATTAAGTTTATTTTATTCATTGCATGACGTACTATTGCTTTATTACAATGTAATATCGACATACACAATACACAATAATTAATAGTTTATTAAATTAATATAACTATATTATGCAAGTAAGTTTCTAGCCCTGGCGTCGTGGCACTTACGCGAGTGAGAGGCGGTGGCGTGATGCGGGAGACTGCGTGTGATTGCAGGTGCATCGAGGTGATACTACAGCGGCTGAACCACCCGGACGAGATGATACGCGACGAGTTTGCCTCCGCGCTCCGTCTCGTGCAGAACGACGTGCTTACGAGGTATGATGTCATCGAAATGTGTGCTCTGTCTGCCGGGACCGTGGAGGTGTCGCCATCTACATCGGTCGTCAAGAAACGAGTTGATGACCTTTACTCTAGATATAGATAGCAGTACCGATGCCCAATTTGTCGTGATGTTGGCTGGTAGTCGTATTTTTTGGCTAGCATGTTTAAAGTGTTTAAAATTATAATACCTGGTTATTGTATAAACAAGTGTACTACTATTTAAAAGATACTAGAATTTAAACTAAATTACCACGATTACCTCTTAACTAAATTTTCACCATTGCTACACTCGGCGTTTTGTGAATGCGTTGGAGGTGGAAACGAAAAAAAATCTGGTTCTAAATGCACAACTCTTGTCCGTGGCAGCGCGTCTGAGATCATGGCAGTCAGTACGGAGCAGACGACATTGCATCACCATGACGACCAGCAGCAGACGGGCAGCAGGCAGGGCGAGGCGACGAGCCTGCACGACGTGGGGCTGGCACGGCGCCAGCATGTCGGACGCGTTCCCATGGGAACATTCCACACCAACAACTTCCGCAGCATCATGGCATTTATTTTGATCGATGCGCAGCCAAGGTGAGTACTCGCGTGCGTGCGTGTGTGTGTTTGCTTGGGTGCTGTGTGTGCGTAATTAGATGTGTGTGTGGGTGCGTGCGTGGGCGTGTTCGTGTGCTTGGGTGCGTGGTTGTGTATGTGTGTGTGTGTGTGTGTGTGTGTGTGTACATGTGTGCATGAGTGCGTGGGTGCATGCTTGTGTGCGTGCATGTGTCCAAGAGTGCATATGTGTGTGTATGTGAGTGCATGCAAGCGAGACTGTGTGTGTGTTGCTAATATTATGATTTATCATCATCTTTCACATGGTATTGTGTAGTAATCGCTTGTCATATTTTTCATATATTTTTCACGGTGAAGTAGTCCCACAGTTTTAATGTCAGGTTTAGACGTTTAGGGTGCTACAACTCAAATACTTCCATGCTTTCATTTTGTGCTTGCAGCAAGGGATTTGAGTGGTTGGAGAGACTTCACTACAGCTGCCAGCGGTCAGACAAGCTAGCCCCGCGCGTGGACAGCGGTCAGGCCAGCGAAAGCAGCCTCATTCTGGTGAGCAAGCCTGTTGCCTAACCTCTAGACTACACGCTGTTGTATCCTAGTGCATTATATGCACGTATCAGTACTGTTCCGTCTAGCCGCACTCTCCCCGACTCGTTAGATGCTTTTAGATATTCTCGTTAGTAACTGGTCATTAGTGACTAGTTACGAAGGTCGTGAGTAACTAAGCAGGCTCTCTTGTTTTCCTTGTGGTTTGTGCAAGACGATCCATTGCTAGCGATGTTTCTCGACGGTGACTAGGAATGTTCTATTGTTTTTGTCTCAGCCGGTGCTGAGTCCCCATCGCTGCTGACGTTTCTCATTAAAAACTTTATCGTTTTTTAATGCGAATGTTTTAAATTTCTATTTTTTAACTTTTGCTTAGTCATTAGCGATTGATCACTAAGGTCGGAAGTGACTAAGAATGTTCTCTTGTTTTTTTTTGGCGCAGCCGGTGCAGAACAACCTGTCGCTGCTGATGTTTTTCGCGACGTACGAGTCGGCGCAGTACTGCGTGATGGCGAAGCTTCGTACGCCGCTGGGCAAGCCACAGGACACGTTCACAAGCATAGAAGGTACGGCCGGCCATCGTCGGGGGAGGTGAGGGAGGGAGGGGGAAGGGGAGCGTGAGGGGGAGGGGGGGACAGTGGGGAAAGTGATGGGTGAGGGAGGAGGGAGGGGCAAGCAAAGAGTGGAAGGCAAGGGGAAGAAGGCAGGGGGGAGGAGGAGTGGTAGGGTAGAGGTTGAGGGAGGTTAGGGAGAGAAGGAATGATGGGCGCAAACAGGGAAGAGGGAAGGTGAGCGAATGCGAGGTTATAAGGGATGGAGAAGTGTACGAGGGTAGTGAGGTGAGGTATGAAATGGTAGGGGAAAAGCATGGAAGAGGAGAGGGAGGGGAAGAGTGACACATTGTGTGACATCATGTCCTGTGATATACATCGTGTGTGGACATGTCATGTGTTATACATCGTGTGTGACACTATGTCATGTGTTATACATCGTGTGGTGTGACACTAGGTATGTATTATACACGTGTGATGACACACTGTCAGTGTTATACATCGTGTGTGACACACTGTCATTGTGTGTTAACATCGTGGTGGTTAAAAGTGACACGTATGTCAGTGTTATACATCGTGTGGGGGGAGGGCTGTTGACACTATGTCATGTGTGATAGGTAATCGTGCTGTGACACACTGTCATGTGGTGTACATCGTGTGTGACACTGATTCATTGTGTTATACATGCGTGTGGGGGGTGGTGACACACTGTTCATGTGTTTGATACATGCGTGCGTGACACGATGTCATGTGTATATAGTCATCGTGTGTGACACTATGTTATGTGTTATACATCGTGTGTGACACATGTCATGTGTTAGGACATCGTGAGGTAGAACACTATGTTCATGTGTTATACATCAAGTTGTGTGACACTATTGGTCATGTGTTATAGGCATCGTGAGGTGTGACACTTTTATTGTCGGATGTGTTATACATCGTGTGTGACACTATGTCCATGTGTTATACATCCGTTGTGACACACTTGTTCATGTGTTATACATCGTGTGGGTGTGACACTATGTCATGTGTTATAATCGTGTGTGACACACTGTCATGTGTTTATAATCGTGCGCTGACCGATGTCATGTGTTATAACATTCGTGTGTGAAACTATGTTATGTGTTATAATTCGTCCGTTGTGACACCACTGTCATGTGTAGTGATTATTCGTGTGTGGATCATATGTCATGTGTTATAACATCGTGTGTGCACTATTGTCATGTGTTTATACATCGTGCTTTGTGTTTCGCGTTGTGTGCACGGAATTGATGTCATTTTTTGATGTGTTTATTACATCGTGTGTGACACTATTTTTGTCATGTGTTTTGATACATTCGTTAGTGTGACACTATGGTCATGTGTAGTTATACATCGTGGTGTGACATTCACTGTCATGTGTTATACATCGCTGTCGTGACACTATGTTTACATGTGTTATTTACAATCGTGAATAATATGTGATCACATAATTCTAAAATGTCAAAATATATGTGTAATTTTAATAATTTTCGTTCGATATGTGACAGCTGTTCATGTATTATAATCTGTTGTGTGACACTATGTCATGTGTTATACATCATGTGTGACACTATGTCATGTATTTACATCGTGTGGACACTATGTCATTATTATACATGTGTGTACACTATGTCATGTATTGTATTACATTTTGTGGGATTGACACTATGTCATGGTGTTTCCATCGTGTGTGACCTTATGTCATGTGGTTCTATAAATCGTGCCTATTGAATTGATTATCCTATTGTCATGTGTTATATTACTCGTGTGTGACACTATATCATTTGTTATACATCGTTGGTGTGACGACTTCATGTAATATATATCATCGTGGATTTAGCATTATAAGATGAATATGGTAGACACATATTCATGTGTTATACATGTGCGTGTGCAACTGTTCAGTGTATTATACATGTGGGTGAACAACGTATAGCTCATGTGTTTCAATCGTGTGTGACACTTAGTACAATAGTTGATTACATCGTGTGGCACAATAGTGCACACGTATGTCATGGTGGTATTACATCGTGTGTGACACTATGTCATGTGTAACATATACATCGTGGAGTTGACGACTATATCATGTTAGTATACATCGATGGGTGTGACACGTAGCTCATGTATTACATCGTGGCTGTGACAACTAATAGAATCATGTGTAATACATCTGTGTGCGAACTATGGTCATTGTTAGACTAATACAGTCGTGTGTGACACGTATAGTTCATGTGTTGAGTACATCGTGAGGGCTGTACAAACTAGTATCATGTGTATATGACATCGTGTGTGACACTGTCATTGTTTTATACATCGTGTGTCGACACATGTCAATGTGTTATACATCAGTGTGTGACGGAACGTATGTCATGTGTTATACATCGTGTGTGACACGTAGTGTATGTGTTGTGACATCGTGGTGTTTGACAATTAGTGATGTGTCGTATACATCGTGCTGTGACTAGCTGATCATGTGTTATACATCTGTGTGCACGACACTATCGTCATGTTTTCGATTCTGACTCGATGATGATGTGACACAACTTAAGTGTCATCTGTTTGTTATACAAAATTGAAAATCGTGTGTGACACGATGTCATGTTACTATATCGTGTAGTGACCAGTGAATGTGTATTGTGTTTTATATCATTGATGGAATGTAGACATCTAAATTTATATGTGTTTTAAGCGTGTTGCAAATGTGACACTATGTGATGTGTCATACGTTAGACGTTGAATACTACAGAAAAGAGTGGTGGTAATGTTTGGGATTTTATGTGTAATATTCGCACGGAAAGGAAAATTGGGTTGGGGATGAAAGAAGCGTTAAAGGGTCAATGTGGTGTCTGGAATAGAGATTGTGTGAACACTTATTTATGACATCATGTGTTTATACATCGATGAATGTGTGTGTTTTTGGGTGACACTAGTCATGTGTGTGATACGATGCTGTGTGTGAACACTAAGTCATTTGTGTTTATATTCATCGGGTGGGTTGTGACACTGATTGTTCATTGTGTGATTTATACATGCGGTGATGTTGGCAGCAAACTTTTATGTCGATTGTGTTAAGTACATGCGTGGGGTGCGGTGTGAACACTTTCATGTGATTATAATCGTGTGTGAGCATTCTATGTCATGTTTGCATACACGTGTTGACACTTATGTCATTGTTTATAGCAGTCGTGGGGACGTGGGGTGTGCACTATGTATGTGTTTATGACATGAGTGTTGTGACACACTGTCATGTGTTGATTACATCGGTTGTGACACTATGTCACGAAAAAGTCGAGTATGATTGGTTGTGGAGAGGGGGGGGGTGTGTGGATATACGATCGTTGGAAAGTAACACTGAGTTTGATGGTGTGCGAGCTAATACAGTCGGTGGAGGAGTGCGACACGGTAATGTATGGATGGGATATACATCGTGTGTGCACTGATAGTGAATTTGGTTTATGCACATCGAACAGCCGTCATGAGAAGGCTGTGCGGTGCAGGAGAGAAGTCGTGCCCGCAGGGGGAAAGGCAGAGGATGACGGAAACCAAAGTTCTCCGACGGGTCGTACACAGTGGCGCTGTTGTGCCGAGGGTATGATAGTATAATATAATAAAAACCTATAAAAATCACATTTCCTATATAGTCACCATAATACACACATGTGCTCTTCACATTGCCAGTCAGTTGTGAGTTGGATCATCGGCCAATAGCTATAAATTAAAAGAAATCCATTTTAAATTTAAATAATAATATACAAATAGAGGCACTCGGAGAGCGCAGACCTGCGCCAAGGCAGTCAATTCTCTCACTGTGAAACAATATTTTATAATTGATTAATTAATTAAATAAATTAATGGATCCGCTTCACCACAAAATGTAATCATCTAAGTTACCCCATTTCTACCGTATCTGAAAATTTTATTAATTTAATAATTCATTGGTTCATGGTAATGGATCGGTTCACTGCACCGGGGGGATAAGTGTGGAGTCAATTCTAAGTTTACCAGAATTCTGACCTATCCTGCAGTAAATGAGGTTGATATTAATTATTAATTATTCATTCATGGTAATTGGATGAACCAGCGATCACACCAAAATGTAATCATTCTTAAGTTAGCCCATTTCTGACCTATCCTGAAAATTATTATTTAGTAATAAGTCATTCAGAGATTAATGTGAGATCCGGGTGGATCACACCGAAGAATCTAATCAATAATCTAAGATTAGCCCGGATTTTGAACCAATAAATCCGTAAGAAAATTTTTTTTATTGACAATCGTCTATAATTTATTAGTAGGCTGGTATACACAACAAACAAACGCACAAACCCACAAACCAACAAACACACGCCGGGGTAAAACATAACTCCTGCAACCCTTGCGGAAAGGGGAGAAGGTAGATTATATGGATAATAAGAATATTGATAGTATGGATAATTTACGGATATGTGAAAGTAGAAGATATAGAGTGATATGACCAGAGGGAAAGTAAACAGAAGAGAGGTGAGGTAAATCTTCTAGATAAAAGCTTCAACAGTGAATAAGGATTTTTCTTGAAAAAGAAGTTGGTCAGGATAATACAAGGAAATACAAAAATAGTGTATACACGCATTGTATACACTTTATAAATAACATGCTATTAAACACGTAGTAGCGAGGATTAATAGCAAGAATAGTGGGTAACCGCACGACGAATGGTCGTTTCGTTAATCTGCCACGTATTTCTTCGCGTAGGGCATGTTCTAACGTTCAGTTCTATGGCCGTCTGCGTCGAT
>NW_014578477.1:56071-64105 GCF_000485595.1 Priapulus caudatus
AATTTAAATTCGCTTGATCGCAAAGCGCTGTTCTTGATGAGAATTGACAAATACCAGAGCCCATGTTGAAGACCATTTTTGCTATGTTGCATTGTTTTCTGTCGACAGCTCGTTAACGTTTGTCATCATTCCTCCAGCAAAACCCACTGCTCATAGAGCTGCTCGCGCATCGCACGGCGGCCCAACCAGCTGCGTACGCGTTGCTCGCCCGACTTTGTGAGATGCAGCGGCTGGTGCCGCCAGCGTGCCGTCAATACCTGCTCACGACATTGGCACATTTCTCTCAGAAAGTGACTACGCGCGGCGTCCCCCCGCGTCTTAGTTAATTACTCAATAATGACCTATAAAACCTGTTTAATAACAATTATCCATATATATAAAAATATATAAAAATAAATCCAATAAATTTCCGGTCAATCAAACTGCGCCTAGATAATACTCAAATTAAAAAAATACCCAATCAAGTCTTTACTGCATAAACCTTACACTAGCAATGCCTTTGAGAGTTACCAGAGTCGTACTCCAACTTTACATTTGAGTAATTACCTCCGCCAGGCCGTGCGGAGGTTATGTTGTCACCGGCCGGTGCATGAGTGTTGTTGGTTGTGTGTGTGTACCATGCACGTCTATTCATTCACCTCGCTAGGTGCACTGGCTGTAGCACTTACAAACACGCAAACTCAGCTAAGGGGCAACCACAGCCCTCCCCCAGACGCTGCACGCTCGCTCACTAATCGCGATCCAATTAATTATTAGTTAATTAATTCAATTAATTTTTCCACGTAATTAATAAATTAATAAAAAAATTTCACAGTGAGAGAATTAGCTGCCTTGGCGGCGAGGTCTGTGCTCTCCGAGTGCTCTAGTTACATAGTAATGTTGACGCAGGTCATCGCAGGAGACGTCGGCGGCCGAGATTACCCGTGGCCGTTGTCAGTGGGCGCGCGACTGAACGCGTCGGTGGCCGAGGCTCGGTTTCTCGCTCGCGAGCCACCGCTGCAAGCAGCGCGATGCAGATCTACCAGCTCTGTGCTGGGACTCAAGACGCTGCTGCTCGACGTGCATCAAGCGTGAGAGCACACGCACGCCGTCTAATTAACGTAATTAACTTAATAAATAAGGACATTTTTTATTTTTATTTTTATTTAATACATTACCACTGATGTATATTGTTATTATAGTCACGAGCTGTGGTAACATGCTGGAGTGCTTAATTCGCGTAATACAATTATTAATATTAAATTCAGATAAATGTGTAGTACCGATGAAGACAATATTTATTATGGGTGTTTATAGGTATTATTGAGGTAATATTTTGCATCTGAACCCACTCTCCTCTCTTCACTTGCAGACACTGCTTAAGACATGCAGCGAGCGGCCTGGTCCAATGCCCTCTGACAGTGGTGGCAGCCACGGCAAGCCGGGTCATCATCGAAGAGACGGACGACGTCGACCCAACCGGAGCCACCTACACGCCTCCGCAGCGTCGCCACGTCGTCAGTTCCTGCTGGACGGCCACCGAGATTGCCCGACGACCAGTAATTCCATCATCGGGGGGTGTGAGAGGGCGCTAGTGGTCGTCTGTTAGCTGACCGGCGCCGGTTAATAGTTAACTCTTCGTTAGCATACTCGTATGATGACTCGTTGTCTATAGGTGTGAATTAATCGTACAACGCGTCGCATGTCCACGTTGCATCAGCCTTGTTTCACGGATGTTTCACTCGGGCTGACGTGCAGCAGGAACGCGTCGTCGGGTCACGTAAATCGGAGTCGAGATAGTAGTAAACGCAGACTCAAGTAGCGGAGCGGGTGTCTGCAAGCCGATGACGTTCCATTCCTCTTCTCTATCTCTCCTTTCTCTTTCTCTTTTCTCTCTCTCTCTCTCTTCTCTCTCTCTGTCTCTTCTCTTTCTCTGCTCTCTCTCTCTTCCGTCTTTCTTTCTCTCTTCCTCTCTCTCTCTCTGCTCTCTTTCTCTCTCTCTTCCCTCTCTCTCTCTCTCTCTCTCTCTCTCTCTTCTCTCTTTCTCTCTCTCTGTTCTCTTTCTCTCTCTCTCTCCTCTTGCTCTCTTTTCTCCTCTTCCTCTCTCTCTCTCTCTCTCTCTCTCTCTCTCTCTCTCTCTCCCTCTCTTTCTCTCTCTCTCTCTTACTCTCTCTCTTTCCTCTCTCTATGTCTCTCTCTCTCTTCTCTTTACTTTCTTCGCCGTCTCTCTCACGTAAGTGCTGGGCGCTCACATCCCTAGCTGTTTGAGCTGCTCTGTCACCATCATCGGACCCCGCATGGAGGATCTAGCGGCAAGCCACCCTGGTACAGTACTGCTCATGCGTCTGTTCCTCAACCGCTCTCCACCAACGTGGCGGGCACATGCCTACTTTTTAAATTAATTATTTTAATTATTTATTAAATTATTTTCTATATATATTATACAAGCATATATATATATATATATATATATACATAGTATATCATGTATTTATATATATATAGATATATATTTAGATCAAGAGTGGATAAGAGAAGGAGTATTCACAGTTACAGCGTTTTGGCATAGTTTCAACTGTAAATATCTAGCAATGTTGCGAATAAATATATTAAACTTTACCTTGTTTCATCTATGATTCTCCCTTCGTCACTATGACACCATCAAGTTACATGCAAAATCGTATGTGTTCTCAAAAAAGTTAGTGAATACGAACACGCGTTTCCCACAGTTTTCACGGCCATGATGCAGCTCTCCGACCCAAACTTTGTTAAGACTAGTGTTCTATTTCTATGACTCGTACGGCTGGGGGGCCGTAAGAGAATCAGCTGCTTAGCTAGCTGGCGTGAGGTAGCATTTATTTTAGCACTGCTGGGAAACGCTGCACGCTGAATAACAATTCGGATGCCTTAATATCCCATACGACCCCCAAAGTTCGTCAAGACAACTAGAACACTAGTCCCATACAAAGTTGGGTCGGAAGAGATGCCATCCAGCGTGAAAACTTGTGGGAAACCGGTCGTTATTTCAACTACTCTTTTTGAAAGAAACACATACGAGTCAGTAAATTGTGGTGTCAGTATGACGAAGGGAAAGAATTATAGATGAAAACAAGGCTATAAGTGTTGAATATATTTATTCACATATTCATAGATTATTTACCAGTTGAAAACTATGCCCAAAACGCTGTTAAAACCGTGACATACTCTTCTCTATTAAAATCCACTCTTGATTATATATACATATATATATATATATATATATATATATATATATACATATAAACATATCATACACGGACATAGTATGTAATTGTCAGCTTGGCAGACAAATTTGATGAGATATGTTGAGTTGTGAAATCTCTCTCGCGCGCGCAGGCATGGCAACTTCATCTCGACCAGCTGCCTGCTGTCCAGCCAGGTTGCACAGACCAGCGGCCATCTCTCCAAGATCCTCACCCTGCTGACCAGGCTGCTGCGGCAGGAGACCACCAGCTGGGACGCGAGGTAAGAGTCCTAAAGCCATCCACTGGTCACACACTGTGCGATGGTCAATCACCGGCTCAACATCACGCACTACCTCAAGGTCACAGACTGCCTCAAGGTCACATTTCACCTCAAGGCCATGGCGTCCCTTTGCCTTGTTGCCACATTGTCGATAAAAAACTAGAACTCATGTGTGAACTAACTTTAGAGTGTTTGATCGTGAGGTTTTTTAATCGCTGCGAATTGAACGGTGCCGAACGTTATATTTTACGATTTCAGTGGTATTTTACCGGGAATAGTAACTTCTCAAAATATTACTTGGATGCGACACGACTAATCGAAAGTAATGCCTGCAGCAAACGCACCTCACGTCCCTGTCTGTGTTTGTCTGTGTCGCGTAAGGGGAGGGTGAAGGTTAGCCGGCGATTGCGGTGATAGGGGCACCTCGCCTACATTGGTGCATGGTCTGTCGTGCTTGCAGGAAGCTGGCGGTGCAATGGTGTGAGGACATCCTACAGTCACTGCAGGTGCAGCACGCCGCCCTGTTCCCAAAGCCAGAATTCTGTGATCTTGTTTCCATGGTGATCACGTCCGGTAGGTTGTCTGCTGTCAGTGCTGCCATCTGCTATCATAAAACGTATTGATTATTTATTTTTAGCTCGCCTAGACATCGTCAAGATGAGCTATTGCCAGGGGGTGTTGTCCGTCTCCGTCCGTCTCTCCGTCAACATTTTTGCTACGGTCAACGATAACTCAAGAACCAGAAGCCATTTGCCCACATGTTTTAAATTGCATATCGTTGTTTACGTCCTATGGTAAGAAGGTTTTGAACTGTCCTATTTGGAGCACGCGCAGTCGCCTATACGCGCCGCATTCTTTCGAGCCAGTGGTCCCATCTTTTTGGCAAAAAAATGGAAATGGCCAATAAGCCAGTTCAGCGGGTTCAAACGGGATTTTGCTCATCTTCTAGAATAGTGAATGAATAAGGACTGGCCGCCAAAACATATCACATCGCCAGGTTTTGATATTTGGGTTTTTAAGATTATGCAACATTAGGTTAGATTTTTATTGCAGATATCACTATGCATTTCAGTGGCTCTGCCTACGGTCAACTGATAACTCAAGACCGGTTTGACCCACATGTTCAAATTGAATACAGTTGTTACTCCTATGGGAGAGATTTTGAACACTTCTTAGTTTGGAGGGCACGGCCACGTCCGACGTATCTTTCGAGCCAACGCCCACTTTTGTGGCAAAAAAAATCTAAAAAAACATGGCCATGCTAGAATTCACTTTTATTTTGTTAAAAAAAATTTTTTTTTAGTATGTGAATGTGTAAGGCTAGCGCCCTAAAACACGTTGTTACTCCTATGGGAGAAGATTAAAAAATGTCGCTCACTTTAGCGTTTTCTTTTTCGTCTAATTACGTATTATAATGGGAGTTCCTCGCCATTACTAATTACTCTTTTGCTTTATAATATCCCCCCTCCCTGCTTCTAATCACACCCCCCAAGGTGAGCACCAGTGTCATTGGAAACTCTTTATTTATTACTACGAAATTCATGTATTCTTGAATTAATGAATTTTAAAACACAAATTAATTGTTAATAATATATTATAAAATTCACAGATTAATTTGTTATTTTATAATATATTAATATTAGACGAGGATCAATTAAGATATATATTTATATCATTATTTGCTCACTCTCTGTTTAACGTAACTCATTCACAATCGTATACACTGCGTACGTGTCGCCGGGTGTCCTGACCGGTGTTGTCCACGCTTGCCTTTCAGCAACTGAGCGGCGAAGATCGACGTAACAACTGACGTCTGTCGCTGTCTGCAGCTCGTGCTGAAGAACGTACAATCACACTGTCCCACAGACGCCCGTGCTCAAACACGTACGCCGGTCTCTATTATTTCTCCCTCGCGAAAAATATTTCAATAGTTTTTTAGGGTTGGGTTAATCGAAAATGCCACTGATTCGAGAAATGCTGTTATTTTCTGGCCGCGTGAGGCCACTGCTTATCATTGCGCGGCCGGTCATGTTTGCTGCTTTGTCGTCGCGGGTCAAGTGACAAGACCATTCGATTAAGTTTATTTTATTCAATTGGCATGACGTACTATTGCTTTATTTACAAATGTAATATCGACAACACATACACATACACAATTAATTAATAGTTTATTAACCATTAATATAACTATATTATATCCAGTAAGTTTTCTAAAGCCGCTGGCGTCATGGCCACTTAATGCGAGTGGAAGCGGTGGCGTGATGGCCCGGGAGACTGCGTGTGATTGGCAGGTGCATCGAGGTGATACTACAGGCGGCTGAACCACCCGGACGAGATGATCGCGATCGAGTTTTGCGCCTCCCACGCGCCTTCCCCGTCTCGTGCAGAACGACGGTGCTTACGAAGTGTATTGTTGTCATCGAAATGTGTGCTCTGTCTGCCGGGACCGTGGAGGTGTCGCCATCTACATCGGTCATCAGGAACGAGTTGATGACTTTCACTCTAAAGATAGTAGAGGCAGTACCTGATGCCCCAATTTGTCGGTGACTGTTGGCTGGTTTGCGTAAGCATGTTTAACAGTGTTTAAACATTATAATACCCTGGTTATTGTAAAATAAGACAATGGTACTACTATTTTTTTAAAAGATACTACGAAATTTTAACACCTAACTTGCGCGACAAACAATTACTCTTAAACTAAATTTCCCACCATTGCTACCTCCGGCGTTTAGATGAATGCGTTGGAGGTGGAAACGATAAAAAAATCGGTTCTAGAATGCACAACCTTGCCGTGGCAGGCGCGGTCTGAGATCATGGCTAGTCAGTTAAACGGAGCACAACATGACGACATTGGCATCACCATGACGACCCGCAGAGACGGTGCAGCAGGCAGGGCGAGGCGACGAGCCTGCCACGACGTGGGCTGCACGGCGCCAGCAATGTCGGAAGGATAGGAAGGCGATGTTCCCCAATGGGAACATTCCACGACACACAACTTCCGGCAGCACTCAATGGCATTATATTCTGATCGATGCGCAGCCAAAGGTGAGTACTCCGCATAGTGCGTCGGGTAGTGTGTGTTTGCCGTTTGCTTGGGTGCTGGTGTGTGGGCGAATTAGGTGTGTGTGTGGGTGCGTGCCGAGGGCTGTTCGTGTGCTTGGTGTGTGGTTGTGTATGTGGTGTTGTGTGTGTAACAATGTTTGTGCATGAATGCGTGGGTGCGCATGTTGTGTGGCGCAATGTGTCCAAGCCACCGTGCATATTGTGTGTTGTAAGTGAGGTGCATGGCTGAAGGCCCGGAGACAAGTGTGTGTGTTGCTACTGATTTAAAAAAATGATTTTTAAAAATTTCCCCATCATCTTTCACATGGTTCCGTGTAGTAATTGCTTGTCATGATTTTTCATCATATTTTTCACGGAGGTGAAGTAGTCCCACAGTTTTTTAATGTCAGGGTTTAGAACAGTTATAGGGTGGGTGCTACAACTCGCGAAATACTTCCATGCTTCCATTTTGGTGCTTCGCAGCGCAAGGGATTTGAGGGTGGTTGGAGAGACTTTCAACACTCACGCCAGCTGCTCAGCGGTCAGACGAAGCTAGCCCGCGCGGGTGGACAGCGGTCAGGCCACGAAAAGGCAGCCAATCCATATCTGGGTGAGCAAGCCTGTTGCCTAAAACCTCTAAGACTACACGCTGTTTGTATCCTAGTGCATTATATGCACGTATAGTACTGTTCGGCGTCTAAGCCGCACTCTCCCCCTCGACTCGTTAGCTAGATGCTTTTAGATATTCTCCGTCAGTAACTGGTCAATTAGTGACTAGTTACGAAGGTCGTGAGTAAAGCTCAGCAGGCTCTTCTGTTTTCCTTGTGGTTCATGTTGCAAGAACGATGCCATAGCTTATATACCGTGTTTTCGATGGTGACTACTAAGGAATGTTCTATTGTTTTCGTGTCTCGGCCGGTGCTGAGTTCCCATCGGCTGCTTCGACGTTTCTCATTAAATAACGTTTAATTCGTTTTTTTAATTACGAATGTTTAAATTTCTGATCTTTTTTAACTTTTTTGGCTTAGTCATTAGCCGATTGATGCACTAAGGTCGGAAGTGACTAAAGACTGATTCTCTTAGTTTTTTTTTTGCGGGCGCAGCAGCGGTGCAGAACAAACCTGTCGCTGCTGATGTTTTCGGCAGGCGTAATACGAGTCGGCCGGCAGTACTCTGCCGTGATGGCGAAGCTTCGTACGCGTCGCTCGGGCAAGCCAACAGGGACACGTTCACGGGAAGGCATAGAAAGGTACGGCCGGTCCATTCGTCGGGGGAGGTGAGGGAGGGAGGGGGAAGAGGAGCGTGAGTGGGGAGGGGGAGGACAGGGGGAAAGTGATGGGTGAGGGAGGAGGGAGGGGAGCAAAGAGTGGAAGGTAAGGGGAAGAAGGCAGGGAGCAGGAGGAGTGGTAGGGTACGAGGTTGAGGGGAGGTAGGGAGAGAAGGCAAATGATGGGCGCAAACAGGGCAAGAGGGAAGGTGAGCGAATGGCGGAGGCGCTGCCAAAGACTC
>NW_014578477.1:64130-74742 GCF_000485595.1 Priapulus caudatus
TGACACTATATCATGTGCTTATACATCGTGTGTGACCTGTCCATCGTATTTATACATCGTGTGTGCCTATGTCATGTGTTATACATCGTGTGTGACACTATGTCATGTGTTATACATCGTGTGTGACACTATGTCATGTGTTATACATCGTGTGTGACACTATGTCGGATAGGTTATACATACGTGTGTTGACACTGTCATTGTGTTATAATCGTGTGCGACACTATGTCATGTGTCATAATAACGTGTGTGACACTATGTCATGTGTTATTACAACATCGTGTGTGACACTTATGTCATGTGTTATACTCTGTGTTGTGCACACTATCTGTCATGCTGTGTAACACTCGTTGTGTACACTAGTATCATGTGTAACAAATCGGTGTGTGAGCACTATTGTCAGTGTGTGCATAACGTCGTGATGTGACACTATGATCATGTGTTATACCATCGTGTGTGACACTATGTCATGTGTTATACATTCGCTGTGTCTGACACACTGTCATGTGCTTATATCATGCGTGTGCTGACACTATGTCATGTTGTTATACATTCGTGCTGTGACACTATGTTCATGGTTATACATTCGGTGTGTGACAGCACTTGCATGTGTTATACATCGTGTGTGACACTATGTCATTGTTATAATCGTGTGTGACACTATGTCATGTGTTATACATCGTGTGTGACAGCATATTGTCCATGTGTTATACATCGTGTGTGACACTATGTCATGTGTTATACATCGTGTGTGACACTATGTCATGTGTTATACATCGTGTGTGACACTATGTCATGTGTGTTATTACAATCGTGTGTGACACTATGTCATGTGTCATACATCGTGTGTGACACTATGTCATGTGTTTTCCATCGACAGCCGTCATCAAGCTTCACGCAGCAGAGATCGCCCAGCAGGAGCAAGACGAGACGAAACCAAAGTTCTCCACGTCGACCACAGGTGGCGCTGTTTCCTATATAATATAATAATAATAAAAACCTATAAATAAATAAATTTCCTATATAGTCACCACTAATACACACATGTGCTCTCACATCCATCAGTTAGATCATCGCTAATCTATAAAATTAATGAAATCCATTTAAAATTATATAATAATATACAAAACTAGAGCACTCGGAGAGCACAGACCTCTGCCAAGGCAGCTCAATTCTCTCACGCTGTGAAAATTTTTATTAATTTGATTAATTAATTAAATAATTAATTGGATGCCGGTTCACCACCAAATAGTGTAATCAATTCTAAGTTACCCCCATTCTGAACCTATCCTGAAAATTTTATTAATTAATTAATTCATTCATTCATTAATTGGATCTCCGGTTCACCACCAAAATGTAATCAATTGCTTAGTTACCCCATTTCCTGACCCTATGCCTGAAAATATTTATTAATTAATTAATTCATTCATTCATTAATTGGATCCGGATCACCACCAAAATGTAATCAATCTAAAGTTAGCCCATTGTCTGACCTATCCTGAAAATCTTTATTAATTAATGTAATTCATTCATTAATTAATTGGATCCAGGATCACACCAAAATCTAATCAGATTCTAAGTTAGCCCATTTCTGACCTATCCTGAAAATTTTATGACAATCCGTCTATAATTTTTTTAGTTAGGCTGTACACAAACAAACAAACGCACAAACCCACCAAACAACACACACACGCGGCCGGTGAAAACATAACTCCTGCCAACCCCTTGGCGGAGGTAATTATATGGATATTGATATTATATATTGATCTTATTATATTAAGTAAGTAAGTGTATAAGGGTGTGAGAAGGAAGTATACTCTACTGACTAAATGAATATATTGTCATTGAAAAAAAGTCAGATAATACAAAATACAAAAATATGTATACACGCATGTAATACACTTTATAAAATAACATGCATTAAACACGAGTAGGGCGAGATTAATAGCAAGTAGTGGGTAACCGCCGACGATGGTTCGTTTCGATCAATCTGCCGCCGATTTCTCGCCGTGTTCTAACGTCTTTCTATGCGTCTGCCTCGTCATGGCGATGATGCGGTTGTCGTCGGCGACGCGTGATGCAGACGAGATCGAGCGCTGCTTCGCCGCCAGAGCTGCGCGTGAACCTGCCTCATGAACTCCTGGAGCATCTCGACAAAGTTGATGTACAACGCCTACGAGGGCTGCCGCCGTCAGCATGATCCCGCGCCAAAGGTAAGGGAGGCACACACGTCGGCGCCGCCGCATTCTACGCCGAGTGAATTCGAAATGAACACCACTACAAAGTATTCGTTATAATATTGTATGATAAATTATAACGTATAAATATAATAATAAATTATAAATATTTTTGATGTGAAATAATGAATTGATTTCAAGATAACGAGATGCATGCGTTCGTTAGCGTCCGTCCAGTAAGTGCGGGCGTGGAGTATACCCCCCGCCAGTGGTCGAGCATGGAGTACAGCGGCCCCTGGTGTTTGTTGTCGGCGCAGGTCGTGCGGACGTTCTTCCGGACGAACCGGGCGACGTGTCAGGAGTGGCTGCACCGCTGCGCGCCGCCGCCGTACAGGTGGCGCTGCACTGCGGCTGCCGGCCGTCGCCGTGCATCACGCGCACTGGCAGCTGCCTAGCCGAGATTGAAGGCCGCCGCTGCGACCGCAGGGTGAGCGTGGCGCCCCCTTGTAGTTGGGGCTCCGACTGTTGTGTGGCTTGTGGTGTTGTATGATGATAGTGCTGGCTGCTGCTGCTGATGGTGATGGTGGTGATGATGATGATGATAGTGATGATGATGGTGATAGTATTGTTGCTGCTGAAGATAGTGATAGTGTTGTTGCTACTGGTGTAAGTGCTGCAGCTGCTGCTGCTGATGGTGATGATGATGACGGGGGTGATGGCAATGATAGTGATGATGATAGTGATACGGCTATTGATTCCAATGTTATTGCTGCTGCTGCTGCTGCTGCTGCTGATGATGATGATGATGATGACAATGGTGACGATGATGGCAGTGATGATACCGCTACTACTACCACTGCTAATAATGACGGCGGATCTTATGTCATCACAGTATCTGCTCACCCTCCCACTTACTCCCGCTTACTGTTACAGACGGCACAGTTTGAGCAGGTCGTCTGCTGGGCGGTGCTGGCGCTGGTGCGACTGCGGTGTGGCGACGCTATCCAGGGTGTGTACGCGTGCTCGCTAACCTCAGCTCAGCTGGATCAAACCCTGCATCGACATGGCGTCCGGCAGGTGCGTGGGTCGCGCGCGCGCGCGGTCGTACACATGCAACACGATGCAACATGATGCAACACGAAACAACACGATACAACATGATACAGCACAGATCAACGTAATACATAAAACACTACAATGCAGCACCGTGTAATACATACAACACCACAACACAACATATACAACATATAACAACAACACAACACAATACGAGACAACTTAAGACAACACATAACACGGTACAACATAACACACAATACGTAATACATACGATACATGTAACACATCAGAAAACGCAACACAACACAACACGAGAAAACATGATACAAGACAAACCGTTCGTGTTGCAGAGCTTTCGTGAAGCAGACGTGCTGTCGATGGACTGCATAGATATTAGATAACTACTGCTATACTACTCTATATACTACCTGCATATATATATATATATATATATATATATATATATATATGTCTGCATCTTGTCTGCAGGTACGAGCTGGCAGCGAAGGAACTGCGTGCGCTCGTGGAAGCTTACAGCGAGTCTCTCGCCGTCGACCAGCCGGACACCGACCCCCCTCCCACCTCCTCGGTCTTCGTCCCGCCCCCCAGCCCCACTCACAAGGCCGCCCCGGAGCACGACCCCTTCATTGGGAGGTTCCTCGTGCAGCAGGTGAGTGTGGTGTCACAGATGCGACCTTGGCACCGACCTTGGTGCTGCTTGTCCTTGCCTAGAGGTCGTTGACACTGTACCATGTTGCCCATGATTGCTGCTAACGTTCTCGTGTTTGTTAAGTTAACAAACTTCGGCAATTTGAATGTGAAATTTTGGATTCGAAGTAAACGTTGGGTAGTCTGGGGTCTTGGGTAACGTCGTGGGTTCACGATGGCTGACTGCTGCTCTCTTTTTTGTCGCTTTGCGGCTTTATGACATCCAACGGCTGCTCTCTTGGTGTCGCGCGATGGCTGATGACTGCTCTCTTGTCTCCGCGCGCGCACGTGACAGGTCGCCGAGTGCTACGTACAGCTGGGCAGCTGGACGGAGGTGCTGCGCTGGCAGGAGCGCGTCAAGGACATGAGGAACGAGCACGGTGGCGCACCCACGCAGCAGGCGTTTACGACCACGCTCGACACCAACTACGTGAGGTACGTCTAACAACGTACAGTTAGTGTGTGAGACAAGATGGAGCCTCAGATGTGGACTTTGTCTCCAATCTGATCTCGGTACAAGAGGGGGTGGGGGTTGGGAGCAGGTATTGTGGGTTGTAGACGTGGGTAAGGCCTCATATTAACATTTAATGGTTACCGTTAATAGTTTTTTGTCGACCGACCAAAGGTTTAATCGTATAATATGTATATTATGTATATATAATATAAGGTGTGTTATATATATATGTTATTGTTGGTGGGTGGGAGCAGGGCGCTGTCATCGTTTGAGCAGCGTGACTACAGGCAGGCGGACACACACCTACAGCTCGTGTCGGATGAGCTGCTGCACGCGGGCGTTGCCTGGGAGCAGCACGAGCTCATCGACTGCTGCGACAGACACCTCCTACGTCAGGCCACCAACCTGGCGCTCGGCAAGAAGCTGTGAGTACGGGTTGCCGCGGCGACGCATCGGCGTCGGCCAGCGGTCGAATCGAGTCGCGATTGTTTTTGTTGTTGTTGTTGCGATGTGCCGACTTCTCACACATAATATGTGAAGGTCGCACTCATGATTGATATGAAGTAATCACCTTCATAATTAACGAGGTAATTACCCTCGTAATTAACGAGGTAATCACATAATTAATATGTAGTAATCACACCAAAAATAAATATGAAAAATTCATATGTTAATAATTTATAATAATGTGAAACAGATAATTAATGCTATCATGTCTATGTGCGTTGATCAGATCCATCAGACCCAAAATATTTCCTGCCTTGACTCGTGGCACCTCTGACCCGTGGTTTCTCTCTCTGTTTGCCTCAGGTCGGCTGTTCCCACTGAGCTAGAGAACATCATGTCGCTAGCGCACTCTGTCTTGAGGATCGGTGTGCTGGACTCGCCACCGCTGCTCTGTCCGGAGGCAGTTATCATGGCGCAGTGCGCGGAGATGCTGCAGCCTTTAGCAGCCAAGAAGGTAAGCCGCACAGGTTGAATCTGAATGTTGATCCTCACAAGAACTCCATATTTCTTGCTCGGAGTATGTGAGAGAGCATCAGTTTAATGCCAGTCAATCAATCTGTCAATTGAAAAGAAATTTCGCTTTTGCTAGCGACTACACATCTATTTCTACAGATTGATCGACACTTTGCCTAGTTTCCCCATGTGTCGCAGCTGCCATCACACATGGCATTGTTGTCATCGTTGTTATTGTTGTTGTTATTGTTGTTGTTGTTGTTATTGTTGTTGTTGTCGTGTTTGTAGACAGCGGGTGCGTTCCCGTTCAGAGACACCATCGCGCTCGACCCGCAAGATCACTATGCACGACACCTGGGCATCGCCATCCGATACGTCGCCTACGCCGCCAGGAAGAAACAAGAGAATGGTAAGCATCGTGCCGTCAACGTTTCACACGTGCGCAGAGAAAGTAGTGAGAGGCGCTGTTGTTATCGCATGGCGAGAATAGTGAGACACGATTGGTCAATTGTTCTCTCGTGGCAGCGGTGGCGAGGACTGGCGATTGGTCCATTGTTATCACGTGGCGAGAATAGCGAAGACGCGTGATTCGCTCGTGATGACGTCACCCCGTTTTCTCGCTCTTGCGCAGGTCTGGCAACGGAACTCGCGCAGCGCCCCCTGGCCGAGCTCTACCTCACGGGCGCCTCGCTCGCACGCAAGCAGCAGAATCTCTCGCTCGCCCGCGACCTCATCCTCGCGCTTGTCGCCGACCGCGCGACACCAGAGGGCGCCGTCGTCGTGCGCGACGTGCAGGGGGCGCTGCGTGCGGTGGCGTCGGAGGGCGGCGGCATCGGGGCGCGTGACTGCGTGCGTCTGCACAGAGAGGGCGCCAAGCTGCTCTCGTCGCTCGGACAGACGCGCGAGGCGGTGGAGGCGGCGTGCGGCGGCGTCGTCCACGTCGTCAAGGACTTTGTCGGCAGCGGTGAGTGCGACTCGAGGCGGCGGTTGTCCCCGGCAACGGTCGCGGCATCGCGTTGTCTTGTGGAAGCGGGAGAGCTCATTTTGACGTGTTTTGTTATTAATCTTAATAATTTAAATCTTATTAGAATTGTGTTATTTACCTACCCACTGAAATCGATCGTTAGTGGTTATATAAGTGGCGTTGTAGAGATTGCAGGCTTACATAGATACAGCAGTACAGTCAGGTCTGTCTGAGGCAGGGTATTAGCCAGGAATGAGTATTGTGGGAGCGCAGAAAAAATATTTGGTAGTGCAATTTGTTTGTATGTGTGTCTTTAGATCAATATTTTAGGCCGTGCTACACATTTTTGGCCGTGCAGTTTCAAAACTGATCGCGCAAATCACGGCTGCACGGCTCGCTGGCTAATACGTTGGTCTGAGGTCAACTCTAACAGACAGGCGTGCGCCCCCTAGTGCCACCTAGTGTCATACGACAAAACTATAACGAGGTGAATCGTTGCTATTGCCGGGTCGGCAGTCGCCACGGTAACGGCGTGATTGACAACTCCTCGTGCGCTCGTTCCCCACAGGCGCACAGCTGGCAGAGTGCCAGGAGCCGATGGCTCGCTCCCTTCTCGACATTGCCAAGTGGCTGCAGCAGGACCAGAAACACCTAGCCTCGCTCGCCGCACAGCTAGGCATGCTGGGACAGGGCGATGGCGTCGACGCGCCGCTGACGGCAACCGCTGCTAGCCTCGCGACGCTTCTCGCGCGACAAGAGGACATCCGCAGGGTGGACGGCGACGGTAGGTGGCAACTCTTGGGGCAGGCGCGCCCGTGGGATTAGGATAAAAATCCTGATTTGATGGGATTGCTTTTAAACTGGTGGAAAATTCCTAGTAGTTTGTACTGGAATGGCTAAACATGGAGTATTATGCAGCGATTTTATCGGAATGAGTAAATAAAGCCGTCACTGTATTTTTATACTTTATATCTTGTCCAAAAATATTAAATAAAAAAAATACGAGAACATTATATGTAGTGTTTTTACTACAAGCGTTACTAAATACATCCTATAACTCATGCGCGGTGCCTCGATCAGCAGACGCATGACCGGTATTTCTTCGACTGCGATATTTATAGACTGAATAGATAGTCTTACTAAAAAAGTAGTCACTCATAGCACTAAACATTTCATTAAACCCCTTGCCTGATATTATTAATAATCATCATAATAAAACTACTAATAAAAACTGATAGTAATAATAACAACGCGCTCGGAGGACGGTGCGATCACGGAGTGACGCTCCTTCGTTGCAGACTGGAAGATCGCGGCGTCGTCGGTCGTCATGGAGACGGACGCGGTGCTCGGGCGTCTGCTGCACCTGAGCGCGCTCACGGCGCCGGGCCTCGCGAAGGCGTGGTCGGCGCTCGCGTCCTGGTGCTACAAGTGGGGCCGCAAGTCTGTGGACAATGCGAGCCATGGCAGCGTGGGGCTGCTGCCCGCCGAGCAGGAGGCCATACTTGACCTGCTGCCCAAGGTCAGTGCATTTCTGACCTATTCTGAAAATTTAATTAATTAATTAATTAATTGGATCCGGTTCACCACCAAAATGTAATCAATTCTAAGTTACCCCATTTCTGATCTAGCCTGAAAATTTTATTAATTAATTCATTCATTCATTCATTAATTGGATCCGGATCACCACCAAAATCTAATCAATTCTAAGTTAGCCCATTTCTGACCTATCCTGAAAATGTTATGACAATCCGTCTATAACTTTTTCAGTTAGGCTCTACACAAACAAACAAACGCACAAACCCACAAACCAACAAACACACGCTGGTGAAAACATAACCTCCTGCCAACCCCTTGGCGGAGGTAATTATATGGATATTGATATTATATATTGATACTTATTATATTAAGTGAGTAAGGTATAAGGGTGTGAGAAGGAAGTAACTCTTCTGAATAAATGAATATTTGTCATTGAAAAAATGTCAGATAATACAAAATACAAAAATATGTATACACGCATGTATACACTTTATAAAATAACATGCATTAAACACGAGTAGCGAGGATTAATAGCAAGTAGTGGGTAACCGCCGACGATGGTTCGTTTCGATCAATCTGCACGATTTCTCGCGTGTTCTAACGTCTTCTATGCGTCTGCCTCGTCATGGCGATGATGCGTTGTCGCCGGCGACGCGTGATGCAGACGAGATCGAGCGCTGCTTCGCCGCCAGACTGCGCGTGAACCTGCTCATGAACTTCCTGGAGCATCTCGACAAGTTGATGTACAACGCCTACGAGGGCTGCGCCGTCGCCATGAATCCCGCGCCCAAGGTAAGGGGGCAGCACCGTCGGCGCCGCCGCATTCTACGCGAGTGAATTCGAAATGACACCACTACAAAGTATTCGTTATAATAATTGTATGATAAATATAATCATATAAATATAATAATAAATGATAAATATTTTTGATGTGAAATTAATTGATTTAAAGATAACGAGATGCATCATTTGCGCGTCCGCGTCCAGTATGTGCGGGCGTGAAGTATACTCCCCGCTAGTGGTGAGCATGGAGTACAGCGCCCCCTGGTGTTTGTTGTCGGCGCAGGTCGTGCGGACGTTCTTCCGGACGAACCGGGCGACGTGTCAGGAGTGGCTGCACCGCGTGCGCGCCGCCGCCATACAGGTGGCGCTGCACTGCGGGCTGCCGGCCGTCGCCGTGCATCACGCGATGGAGCTGCTAGCCGAGATGAAGGCCGCCGCTGCGACGCAGGTGAGCGGTGGCGCCCCCTTGTTGTGGGGCCCCCGACTGTTGTGTGGCTTGTGGTGTTGGTAATGATGATAGTGTTGCTGCTGCTGCTGATGGTGATGGTGGTGATGAAGGTGGTGGTGGTGATGATGATGATGATGGTGGTGATGATGATAGAATGGCTGTGGATTTCTGCTACTGTTTTTGGTGGATATATGCTACTAAAGTGGATTTTATGCTACTATATTAGTAGGCAAGTATCAAACGTGTGGGATACTTGCCTACTAATGTGGATTTGTGCCTAGCTATTTGGATTTCTGTCTACTAAATGTGGATTTTCTGCTAACTCGCGTTTCCTTGAATCTCATTGTTGAGCGCAAAGAATTGGTTGCTAGAGACCTGTTTGTCTTTGACAGTGGTTTCTTTGCAACAAAGACAAGGAATTTTCGTAACACCGAGATTACTTAAGCTCTGCTTTCTACTAAATGTTCATGATCTAAAAATAAATGCGAAAAATTTAATTAAATTCTTTAATTCTAAATGCTTTATGCAGTATGGCAACGTTTAATTTAAATGATTCCGATCTGTTCTTGCTGAAAATCGTGACAGTATCCGAATAAATTAGTTGAATAGAATAGTTGAAATGTAATAGTAATATTAATTAAACGAAAACCCAGAGCAAAGAATATAAGTAATATAATATAACAATCTACTATAATAAAGAGAGAGAGAGAACGAGAGCGAAGGGCGCATACAGAGAGAGCGAGAGAGAGAAAGCGAGAAGAAAGAGAGTGATGTGAAAGAGAGAGCGCGAGAGAGAGCGAGAGAAAGAGTGAGGGCGAGCAAAGAGAGGAGAGAGAGAGAGATATGAGCAGAAGAGAGAGAGAAAAAAGAGAAGAGAGAAGAGAAGAAAGAGAGAGAAAAGAAAGAGAAGAGAGGCGGGAAAGAGAGCGAGCGAGCGAGAGCGTGAGAGAGAGAACGATGAGAGAGAGAGAGAGAGAGAGAGAGAGAGGAGAGAGAGAGCAGAGAGGAGAGAGAGAGAGAGGGGGGAGAAAAACGGGAGAGAGAGAGAGTGAGAGAGGTGTGAGAGAGCNAGAGAGAGAGAGAGAGAGAGAGAGTGAGTGAGAGAGCGATAGCTAGCTAGCTAGCTAGATAGATAGATAGATCGATAAATAGATAGATAGATAAATAGATAGATCGATAAATAGATAGATCGATAAATAAATAAATAGATAGATCGATAAATAAATAGATCGATAAATAGATAAATAGATAGATCGATAAATAGATAAATAGATAGATCGATAAATAGATAAATAGATAAATAGATAGACGGATAGACGGATAGACGGATAGACGGATAGACGGATAGACGGATAGACGGATAGACGGATAGACGGATAGATAGACGGATAGACGGATAGATAGACGGATAGATAGATAGATAGATGGATAGACGGATAGATAGATAGATGGATAGATATATAGATAGACGGATAGACGGATAGACGGATAGACGGATAGATAGATAGATAGATAGATAGATA
>NW_014578478.1:0-23737 GCF_000485595.1 Priapulus caudatus
TAATAAATACCAAAAGCTCCCTAACTGTGGGAGGGAAACCCCCTCGCCACACCATCCCCCGCACTCGTCTTGCTCCATCGCATCTCACTCTCACCTATCAGCAAGTGTTGGCAGCCCCTGCAGCGTTGTTATTAAAACTATACCTCAGTTCGCGTGCGCTCAGCAGCCCAGTGAAATTTCAAAGAGCTGAACCAGAATTTCAAACTAACTGCCAACGCCATGTTTCCAGTGGTGCAATGCTTTGACGGCACTCGGGAAACCTGAAACGACATAACATAACCATAGCGTTGCAAATTTGCGTTGGCGCGAGCATAAATAAGCATCATATACTCGGTATATATAATATCAGGAAGTAAGATAATATAAGGATTATGACGTCGCAAAACAGTGTGGAATTTCAACATTTCTTGCCCTAATTTTACCGATGATATATATTACGTGCAACATCGATAAAATTACAGTACTAAATAGGCGTTGGAATCCGTCTCTAACTAAAATTTACTTTGTTTAAATACCGTCTTGCCTTTTACGGAGAATATAGCTTTGAACGTACAATGGTCATAAGTGTTTAATAAGCTGGCGCTCCAGATTGCCCAGACTTCAGATAGCTTCCGAACAGTAGGTCTTACCGTGAAGGAATGGTCTTGCGTTGACCAAGAAATGGCCCCCTGTTGGGGCAGGAGTAAGATAATATAGACTCCTATATTATATTCTATAATTATATCATACACACTATATATCATTATTCCCTATATATATAATATATCACGTATATATATATCCACATATATTACACACTAAATATATACCACATATACATATATTTATCTATAATTAATATAAATATTTTTTCATATATTTATCTTACTCCTGCCGCGCAACAGTGGCGATTCTTGTCAACAGACAAGACCATTCCTCACAGGCTAGCCACTGTTCGGAAGCTAGTTCTGAGTCGCAATCTGAGCCGCCAAGCTTTAAGTTAAACACTATACCATGTGTGACGTTCAAAGCATATCTCCGTAACAGCAGAGGTATTTAAACAAAGTAAGTTTCTAGTTAGAGACGGATGTCCACGCTCATTTTAGATGTAATTTTTATCGAGTTGCAGTAATAATATCACGGTAAAAATTAGGCCAAGCAAATGTTGAAATTCACATGTTTTGGACAGTCATACTCCTCTATATTATCTTACTTCCTGTAATAATATTAGCTAATATACTATAAATATAATGCTAATAAATACGAAATCTATTTACTACCAAATTCTTATGTTTAATATACTCTCTTTGACCGCTATTATTGCATCATACGCCATGCTGGAACATGCATTTCCAAATTGTGGCTTTCTGTGAGTTTTAGGTGTGTGTCATTCCGTTGAAGTTTTAATTTCATAAATGGTCCTGTAAATTTTTTTTGCTCATAACCTCCCCCCCCCGAAATATGTTCGCGCGACCGGGATCATCCAAGCAGATAAATATTTTTTAAATAATTTTTATATCAATGTTGCAATCAGACCGGTCGTCCAAGGGGTCGCACGACCGTTGCTAGGGCAAAATCACAATATTCGTTGAAATGTTGCTTTAGTAACGTTGTTATGCAAATAAAGCTAGTGACATAGCTTGATCGTCTGCGCCACGTTGGAACCCCGCCGGTAAGAGGTAAATGGCAGCATTCCTTATGGCGTTATCGAGGAGATACGTGAAATCTAACACGCGGCCGTTTACAGATTAAGCTAGTATACGATATGACAATAGTCAGATGCAGCTTGTAGGAATCGCATGATGCGTGCGTTCGTGCGTCGTCCGGTCCGCGCGTGCGTCGCGTCGTCCGTCCGTGCGTCAACTAGTTGGGCACAAATGCTAACGGCTTGACGTACGGATCATGAATTCGGGACGTGGGGTGGTAATTAATCTGAAGAACGAGTTGGGATGTTGAAGCTGGGGTCAAAGTCAAAGGTCACAGAGGTGTAAAAGAAGGGGGAACATTCCCTCCTTAACTTAAGGTATAGTGGAGGAAATGGCAGAGTCGGTTGTTATAGCATCAACTGGTAGGAAAAGCCATGCCACTGTGCCGAAATTGGAGGTCAACAAGGGAGCAGATTTTAGACATTTCTGAGACATGGTCTGACGAGCAATTTGAATAATTTTTTTTGTTTCAGGCGGTGACCTAGCATTTTATGGCTTTATTGAAAGGACCATGAAATGTACTTTCTGCTGACAATGTGCGAGTAAGGTGTCAGATAACCTTTTGACCCTCAAGAGGAAGGGTTAAACATGGATTGTTTAGGGCCTACTGTTAGAAAGAATTTGAACTGGCCGGTTTGCGTAGTATGAATCTATACAATGCCTGATGTATGAGGCTACAATGTCACAGTGAAATTTCAAAAGCTAAATTTGGTTGCAGAAGGTTTATGCTCCTAAATCGTATAATTTCTATGCATTCTGTACTGTCATGCGTTTACACTGTAACTTAATTATGGCACGGCAGTGAGCATGTGGGTGTTTGGATAGTACGGTGTAGTTTTTGGCCTCATTAATTAGTACAGTGGGCCAGCTCTCTATATCAGCCTGATAGGCTTGCGTAGGTAAAATAGATGAGTGTTACGCAATTCTGTCTTGCAAATAGTTGTTGCTATACCACGTACGATGGACTTCCATCTTTAATCTTAAGACAATTCAAACGTACGCGCCATCTCGTGGGCAACTTTCATAACGCGATGCCAAACGAACAATTTCTCGAGAAGGTTCCTGATACATCCCAGTGTTTCGAATAAGGGCTATCCGTTTGCCGTACTTGTCGATTTCCATGGAGGACAAGTAGATCTGTCGGTAGCTTGTCGGCGCCGACAAGCAGCTTTTTAGAGCAATTTTCAGAGAGGGCAAGAGAGAGAGAGAGAGAGAGGAAGAGAGAGAGAGAGTAATAGAGTGAGAGCGGAGAGAGAGAGAGAGAGAGCGAGAGAGAGAGAGAGAGAGAGAGAGAGAGAGAGAGAGAAAAGAGAGAGAGCGCGCGAAAGAGTGAGAGAGAAAGAGAGAGAGAGAGCGAGAGAGAAAGATAGAGAAAGACAAGACAAAGAAAATAGAGAGACAACGAAGGAAGAAGTGAGTGTGAGCGAGCGAGGAGAGAGGGAGAGAGAGAGATTGTGAAGGGAAGAGAGAGCAAGAAGAGAGAGGTGAGAGAGAGAGAGAAGAGGAGAGAGAGAGAGAGAGTGCGAAGGAACAGAGAGAGAGCAAGAGCGAGAGAGCGAAAGAGAAGAATGAGAGAGACAAGCGAGGGAGAGCGAACGCGGCGAGGAGGGGCTACTTGATTCGTTTGCCAGTGAGTTTAGCATCAGAACACCTGCCGTCAGGTGAGCGCTGTTGCTCTGCGGCACTTGTATAGAATTATTGGGCATTATTATTATATATAGATAATAGAGCTGAAGCCGAAGGGTCGTTGTCATATATCATATATGTAGTACCCGAGCCGAGGTGTCAGCGAGTATGTCGCCTACGCCTACTCCCTAACCCTAACCGGGTAACCCTAACCGGGTAACCCTAACCGGGTAACCCTTGTTATGTTTGATGCTCACACATGTGCAAAGTCAACGCAGATATCTTTTTAGAATAACTCGTTTTTAACTATAGCAGGTTCCCATCTCTTTGTCACTGGGTGCTGTATCCTAGCACTTTGTTCAGCTTGTAGTTCAGGTAATGGTTTTGTATGAGCATCATACCGAGCCTGTGATCTATCTTGCTTGTTTCTCATTCCTTCCTGTACTTCTTCGTCCTTCGCAGTCATGTTAACCATAGGTAAGTTTGACTGTATCTTACGGTTGAATAACAGCTCGGCTGGTGATGGTATTCTTGCACTCGGTGGCGTAGTACGAATACACAGCAATGCTAGCTCGGGATCCTGTCCAGATTCTCGAGCTTTTTCTAGCGTCTTGTTTATAACACCGATGTATCTTTTCGCCTATCCTTTTCGCCTGGGGATAGTTTGGGCTGCTAGTTACATGCTTGAACCCATACTCTTCTGCGAATTTTGCAAATTCACTGCTGCTATACTGCGGCCCATTGTCAGATATGATTGTCTCTGGGATTCCATACTCTGCTAGGATTCCTCTCAAGCTTTAAATCACACCTGCTGATGTTACGGTTGATAGCTTCCTTACAATTGGGAATGAGCTATGGTAGTCTACCACAATGAGGTAATGCGCCTGATTCCACACGAATAAGTCCGAACCAATCATTTGCCATGGTCTCTGCGCTTCAATGTGTATCATTGGCTCCGGTGCCTGTGTAGGGTTGAATATACGCTTGTAGACGGTAGACGTAGATAGTAGACACAACGAGTGAAGTAAACGGCAAACAGTACTGATATAGATTTATTATAAGCACAGAACAGTGACAGTGTACACATACCAACTCCTAGCCGGGGTCTCTCCCGTTTCTCTAAAACTGCTCTCTTTTAAGCTGTGAACGCGTGCTCCGCGTTCTACTGGTTTTCCTGATTTATGGCCTGGCTAGTGGTTGCAAGGACGGCTGGGGCCGGACGATTCATTGTTTGGAGTTCGATGCCTCCTTGACCAGTTCTCGGACTGTCATAAAACTCGCTTACTGATTGCCCGTTTGATGCCTTCGGCCCTGTTCTAATGTCGGGCGCGGCTGTCGCCGTGCCGTGAGAACAGGCCGTTCATTCTAAATATGTCGTATGCAATCTGTTGCACGTCCCTGAACGGTGGTATTCGCCGCGTTCCCACGGTGCGACATTTCTGCATTACATTTCACCCTGCCCCAAAAATTTAATCCAGTCTCCTGGCTGGAGAAAGTTATTTTTACGGAAAATTACCGAGAAAAAAAAACTTGCTGTACTATCGTCGTGATAGGTTTTGCTTGCAATTTTAGCCGTTTAGGTGTATAATCTTACCCTAGTGTTTCTTGTAACTGCCACCGCGTAACATGCCAACTAATAATAATTATAATACAATTCGACTTAATTGGGTTCTAATACAATTCAAATACCATTTAACTCGATTCGATTCAATGACAATATAATGCTAAATACAATTTTAACTGAATTCAATGAAATGACAATATAATCCAAACCCTCGTATATAATACCCCCCCCCCCCCATAACACTCGTATGTCGTCCCGTCACCAATCGCGTAATATACTGCGCCTTACAATTTTTAGAATGTACGATTATATTCGTACGTCAAACCGTCACCAATCGCGTAATATACTGCGCCTTACAATTTTTAGAATGTACGATTATATTCGTACGTCAAACCGTCACCAATCGCGTATCGCGTAATATAGACTGCATAATATGTAAAAAAATGGCGTATACTATTAACAGATACGTACAAACGTTATAGTTCGCGTCCGAAATTATTATAGATTCTGGTTATAATGTTATTTTAACTGCGTGGATCAAAACTCAAATTCGCGCAAAAGGTTATAACTTTCATGTAAAAATTATATTCGGCCTTTGTGCTGTGATCTTCGCGTACTGCCGTGCACAACAATAACGTGAGAACCACATGCGAAAAAACAAACAAAAAATGATAGTAAGAGGATTTAAAAAAAATAGTTTACATGAAATACATTTTATCTTGTAATTTTAAAACGGAGAAATACTCGTTTGTTTATTTCGGTACTACTGCCAGAACCCGTAGTCTGTGGGGAAAAGAGAAGAAGGAACAGTTTGCCCTTACCTACTTGATAACCCCGCCTAATGGCGAAGCCATGCAAACCAGCGACCAACAAACCAACTTAGTAGCCATCCAAGTAGGCCTCCTGCAACCCGATGTCGTTTGCGTCCGACCTCGGCGAAGGGGTCCCCATGGGGTGGCGGCCGTGGAGTCGGTTGTGGCAACGGTGACAACTATACCAGAGTACACTGCAGCATGCGTTGGTGCAATACCTCGAGACGCCGCACGTTTTCTGGGTATTTGTCGTCTGGATCGCATGCTCGTAACCAGATATAATACCTCTCTATCAAATAGCTCTGCTCGTCTTGAGAAAAAAAACCTCCTTTTCTCACTTCAGAGAAATTAATGCCTGGTAGGCGGTGAAACATACCTACATACATACATACATTCATACATTCAGATAGGCTGTGAAACATACCTACATACATACATACATTCATACATTCAGATAGGCTGTGAAACATACCTACGTCGGCTTTCATTATTATAAATTTGTTCCATGTTTCACATCGAAATAACATAACAAACACTTTTGGGAATAAACAGGTAGATGGTGGAATGAGTGGGTGGGTGGGATGGCGGTTAGGTGTTTTGGGCCCTAAAGGGGTACATTCCCAGTGGATCTTACACTGTAATGAGAGTGACAATTTATCTCTAACATGGGTGACATTTTAAACCCTGTATATAAGAATAAACTAGCCACGTAGGTGCCCTCAATGGTTAGAATTGAATGGCTTGCCGAGTTGATCTCGCTGTTTCTACACTTATAGCCCCGGGCCCTGCCGACCTCGTTACAGTACCGTTGTTTCGAAATGCTATCGCTGTCGTGCCACTTTTACTTTCGTTGACCATTCACAGCGATTCTAGGGGAGTACCATGTCCCCTCTCGTACATTAAAACTGGTGCGTCTAACTAGCACCTCGACTCGTTCTCTTACGACTATATGCGTTGAGTCATCATGGCTTTTATATCAGCCAACCTTGCCTTCTACGGCAAGTGGATGCGTATACACCTGGCGCATTCTTAAAGTTCTACACCGACTGGTACTATTCTACGTATTTACGTAAGAATTCGGGCATTGTACGACACAGTTTATGAAACTCGTTAAGCCAGGGTGTGGTGGTGGGGTGGTGGTGGAAAGTTATAGGTAGGAAAAGTGCTTTAATTAGTATTTCGCTAACACTCTTGTGTATTATAAAACATGTGGTTTGAAAACTATTTTCCAGTTTAATTACGAAAATTGAGAATAGCCGCCGACACTAGATTGCTTCACTCACCCGTGATACGTATTGCAATGTCGTTCATCCATTGCGCTCTTTCTTGCTTGGTCGCCCGCGGTAGACTCCTTATGCAGCTGATATCTCGGGTGCTGTCTCGGCTGCAGTGATCTGTGACATGTTGTACTAATGCATTGTTCCGTGCGTTATCCGGCGATCTGGAGATTTGCTGAATCTCGGGTGCTGTTCCTCGCGTCGTCGATAACCAGGTGGTACAAGATAAGTTCTGGCTTATGTGCGCTTTTAGCGGCGACATCATTGTTCGAAGGCATTTTCATACGCAATGCTCGTCTGGCGGAAACGGCAACACTTCATTCTAACGTCACAATAGTCCAATAGTCATAGGTTTTTGTCTTTTTTCTTCCTCTTCTTCTTCTTCATCGTTCCAGCTGTCTTCACTCAATGTTTCTCTCGCCTTTCGTGCATCGTAGTGGTAGCACTTTGCGTTGTGTCGCAAAGGGAGACGAAGATTCTTTTGGTCAAACGGCGCCAAATGTAGGGTTGAATATATGCTTGTAGACGGTAGACGTAGATAGTAGACACAACGAGTGAAGTAAACGGCAAACAGTACTGATATAGATTTATTATAAGCACAGAACAGTGACAGTGTACACATACCAACTCCTAGCCGGGGTCTCTCCCGTTTCTCTAAAACTGCTCTCTTTTAAGCTGTGAACGCGTGCTCCGCTTTCTACTGGTTTTCCTGATTTATGGCCTGGCTAGTGGTTGCAAGGACGGCTGGGGCCGGACGATTTATTGTTTGGAGTTCGATGCCTCCTTGACCAGTTCTCGGACTGTCATAAAACTCGCTTACTGATTGCCCGTTTGATGCCTTCGGCCCTGTTCTAATGTCGGGCGCGGCTGTCGCCGTGCCGTGAGAACAGGCCGTTCATTCTAAATATGTCGTACGCAATCTGTTGCACGTCCCTGAACGGTGGTATTCGCCGCGTTCCCACGGTGCGACATTTCTGCATTACACCTGTGATATCTGGTTTCTTTGACACGCAGCGCACTCCTTCACCATCTTTTCGATGTCAGCATTAATTCCACACCAGAAAACCGTTGCTCTGGCTCTCAGTCGACACTTCTCAACCCCTTGATGTCCTGCGTGTATCTTCTTCATCACATCCTCCTGCATCTTCTTAGGGACGATAACTCTTTTTTAACAAGAATGCCGTTATAGATGCTAATTTAATCTCGATAGTTCCAATACTCGTGTATTGCCTTTGGACAGTTCTTCCGTAGATCTGGCCAACCTGTCATAACTATCTCCTTGAAAGTTGTAAGGACAGTGTCTTCACTGGTCATCTGCTTGATTTGCTGCAACCGTGTTTGTACTACGTTTACCATCTCATGCACTATAACATCCATGTCAGGGATTGCTCTCCCTGTGATCAGAACTCTCGATAATGCATCAGCAATTGGTATGTTTTTTTTCCTGGTACATACGTAACCTTGAAATCATACCTCTGCACACGTAATAGCATACGCATTAGTCTTGATGGTGCACTTGACAGGCTCTTGTTTGCAATACTCTGTAATGGCTTGTGACCGGATTCTACCATCACATGTCTACCATATATGTAGTAGTGAAAACGCTCCAGTCCAAACACTACAGCGAGCATTTCTCTTTCAATGTTAGCATAGTTGCTTTCCGTTTCTGTCAAGCTTTTACTAGCATATGCAACTGGTCGTCCGCCCTGCAGTAGTGTAGCTCCAACTCCCCGTTTGCTGGCATCTGTCTGTACAGTCACCGGCTTCGATGGGTCGAAATATGCTAGCACCTTTGATGAGCTAATGGCCAGCTTCAACTGATTGAGTGCTGCCTGGTGTTCATGGCTCCAGATGAAATCCACATCCTTTTTCGTAAGGTCTCTGAGCGGTGCCGTGATCGTGGCTAACTTCGGCGTGTACCTTTCCAGGTAGTTTGCTAAACCAATTATAGATTGTAGCTCGCTGGCAGATTGCGGCGATGGCATATCTGTTACAGCAGCTATCTTGTCAGGGTCTGGCTCTAGACCTTTGTCAGTGAGATAGTTGCCAAAGAACTTAATCCTTTGCTTTTTTATCACACACTTACTTGGATTCAACTTTAGCCCTACTTCCCGTGTTCGCTCTAGAACAGCGCTTCTCAACCGGTGGGCCGCAAAGCTTTCTCTGGTGGGCCGCGAACTCGGCCAGAAAAAAAAATTAAAAAAAGAGAACTTTCTACGGACAGTACTCTGAAGCTTCAGCTTGCACAGAAAGACCTTCCTTCATTCTGGATACTTGCAAGCAATAAATACCCTTTACTGTCAAAGCGTGCCATCAAATTGTTGTTACCATTCACTACAACCTATCTTTGTGAGTCTGGCTTCTCCACTGTAACTGTGACAAAATCAAAAGCACGAAACAGTCTCAAAGCAGACACTCTTAATGCCACATTGCGTGTGAGCCTGTCCCCCCATCAAACCACGACTTGATCTTATTATTTCCAAGAAGCAAGCTCAAGTGTCTCATTGAAGGTATGCAGGATGAGTTTTAATCAGTTTTAGTAAAAATTGTTAAATTTCAATGTCATTTTTCTTTTCTCATTTATGGTGGTGGGCCGCGAAAAAATTTCAACAGTCTAAGTGGGCCACACGTTTAAAAAGGTTGAGAAGCACTGCTCTAGAACCTTGACGAGATTTGCATTGTGCTCGGCATCGTTGGCACCAAATACCACTATGTCATCAGCAATGCCTACTACACCCGGTATGTTCTCAAAGGTCTGGTCAACTTTCTTCTGGAAAACGTCTTGGGCTGAGACAATACCGAATGGTAATCTTTTGAAACAATATCGCCCAAAAGGTGTGTTGAACGTTGTGAGCAATCTTGATTCGCTGCTGAGTTTTACATTCCAATAACCCGATCGGGCATCTAACATGCTAAACACCTTAGCACCTGTAAGCTTCGGTAATACATCGTCCAAGGTTGGTGTGTAATGATGCTCTCTCTCGATCGCCTTGTTGAGTTGCCGCGGGTCAAGACATATCCTCAAATCACTGTGCGGTTTCGTGACACGCACTAGACCATTCACCCAGTCTGTTGGTACATCTACCACTTCGATAATGTCTAGGTCTAACATGCGCTGTAACTCCTGCTTAAGCGGTTGTTTCAACGATTCTGGAACACGTCGCGGTGGCTGTATGACTGGTTCTGCATCCGTACGTACCCAAATGTGGTATTCTCCTGGAAACAGTCCTATTCCTTGGAAACAATCTGGATATAGCTTAATCATGTCTTCTTTTGGATTAGTGGCGATCGTCACGCTCGCCTTTTCCTTGGCTGTATCATATTCCCTTTTCACAGCCGAGATTTCACTGCTCTCGTGGCAACCTGAGCATGCGGACTTCTTTGCACAGTTCAGTGTTATCAGCCCTAATGCTATAGACGAGCGCAGTCCTAGCATCGTGTATCCTTGTGCCTCTGGCACATGAAAACTTAGGTCAAATTGTCATGCGTTCTGCCCCTATGGTGACAGCGTACTTTGAGTGTGCCATACTGCTTGATCTGCGATCCACCATATGCATACATAGTTTCACTGTCGAGTGTTTCACGGCTGTTGGTCTCCCGTGTTGATCTGTTCCGTCTGGGTATACCTGTCTGTATACATGTACTGGCATTACGTTGGTCTGAGCACCACTGTCTATTTTGCATTTTACACTGTAGTTGCGTTTATTGTCGGTTCTGACAATTATGTTGGCGAATGCCTGATCTTTTGGCCCATCCTTGTATATAGTCTCGATCTCTACTGGATCCAAAAGAAAACCGTCTAACTGCTCAGTGACGTCATGCACCTGTCCACTATCAGTGTAATGTTTAGTCTGGCTTCTCGGTAAGATTCGCTCACTATACGGTCTTGATCTGCTTGTGGCCCCTGTTGCGGCCTGTTGTGCTTTCTTTCTAGCAATGCAAACTCTGGCCCAGTGCCCAACTTTATGACAAAAGTTGCACTGTGAGCTAACAGCAGGACACTTGCTGTCACGTGCATGTGCTTCATCACAGTTCCAGCACCCCTTATTTGGCATGTCAACATGAGCAGACTTGTTATTCATTCTAGGCTTTGTATCGCCTGCACGTTTACTTATAACTTTATTATTTAGGTCGTGCACCCTCATTGCACCTTGTATCTCACTCATTTAGTTGATTGTTGCCTCATAGCCTCTTACCATGGCTATTGTCTGGTCAAGTGATAAAGTACTGTCTCTTGCAATTAATTTCCTCTGAATGTCTTTGCTGTGCACACATGCTTTGCTGCTATTAGAGTGTCTAACAGTTGTTTGTCTGTGTTGGTGCAGGCTTTCATTTTTAAGGGGCGCGATCGTGCCCGCGCTCCACCACGCACCCCAAATTGTGCTATGGTGCGTGCATCATCGCACCTCATAAAAGTGGTTGAAGTATCGTGCACCAAAAGTTCCTTAATACTGCTAGTAATACTAGTAAAACTAGTAATACTGTCAATGCCACCTGTCACAATTATTACAAAGGTTAACGACACACAACAATTTGTGGTGTGTAAGTAACTGAACGTATGACAGAGGTACAGGTTACTACCCTCTGGTTTATACAACTAGACAACAGCATCCAAATACAGGTACCTACACGGTAGCCACAAGTTACCTGCTCGTTTTCCACTATACGTGGCGAGAAGTGGTTTTCTGCCGACGTGAAACAGTCATAGGGCTGGACATACGTGGCTACTACGTACAAGTAACTTGGCTAGTTTGTTGATGGATTGTGATGATATTTCGTGCTGAAATATGCAGGTACATGTATTAGAGTCTCTAAGGATGAAGTTCAGAATAAATAAGACAAGTTTATTTTTACAACTCTTTCAACTCCGATCAACTCTTTTATTAATCTGTGTGCTAGTGTTGGGTTGTTGGATGAAAAGAATTGTAATCATGACGAAGCCATTGAATGAATGAAGGTGAAGATGAATGATAATTAGTGGATTGACATGACATCCCAATTTTCGTTTTGGATTTCACTCTAGACTGGGATTGGTCATGATTCCATCATCACACCCCAAGAGGCATGATGGAGAGCCCGCAAGGAGCTCTCCATCATCCCTTTTAAGGGTGTGATTTTTAGTGGAGCTCTCCATCATGCCTCTTAAGGGTGTGATTTTTTAGTGGAGCTCTCCATCATGCCTCTTACGGGTGTGATTATGGAGCGTGAAAAGACCCCCTATGGTGTCCTAGGGGAGTCATTAGTAGTCCTCCTGTATTTTTCAAATCTGAAAGCCTGCGGTGTACTCACACTCCCTTGACACAATCCGTGCACGCGTCATGAATGCGTCCACGGTCTCGCTTGGGTCTTGTGTCAATGCACGTAGTTGAAACCTGGCTACTCTAAAATTGGACTTTGGCTTAACGGTAAACGTAGCTTCTAAACTTCTCCCAGTGTAGAGCAAGGTCTGAGGCTTGTGCAGCTGTCAACTCCCAACTCTCCCGAATGTCTCTGCCCTCTTCACCTATCCACAGCATCAAATACTGGGTTTACACTGCGTCAGATTTACGTTCCAGTGGGCCTTTAAATATAAACTCACATGTCTGCTGAAATTTCCTGAATGCCTCTGGGAGGTTATTTGCATTCCAGAATCCAGTCCATAGAGGGTATCGGTATGCATGTGAGCTCCGTCATCTTTGTTCTGTGTTGCGTGTTACACACACCTCAACGAGTCCTGTATATTCCTCCACAACTGCGTACACAAGTCTATGTTACCAGTGTGAGGTCAATCGCTGTGCTGTACTTGCAATCCCTATGTCAAATAGGTGTACCATACTGAGGCTGTTTCGTCTTTGCCGTTAGCAGACTGCTGCTATTGTGACGTGACATAAGACTTCGTTTCTATCTTCTGACACCATGTTATGTTTGATGCTCACACATGTGCAAAGTCAACGCAGATATCTTTCTAGAATAACTCGTTTTATTTGATTCTACACCATGCGTGCATACCACGCGACACCCCCTCTCTTCTCGACGCGACGTCTGGCGGTCATATATCATAACAACCCTAACCCTAACCGTAACCTTAACCATATCAGATAGTTACCTCGGGTACATATTTGTACTACCCTATACGACAACGACCCTTGGTGGGATAATAGAGGGTACAGGGGTCATGGCTGGTAAAGTCTGTATATAGACCGCCAAGCGAACGGGGAAATGTTTTTATTTCAGATTGTTATACGCATTTGGACGAAGCATATATTCACTATGAGATCGAATGTTGTCATTATAGGCGATCTGAACTTTGACCTGTGTGATGCAACAAAGGGGAAACCCATGTCTGATATATGTGATACATTCAATATGCATAACATTGTAGACAAACCAACATGTTTGATGAAGGACTGTAAACCCTCATTGGTCGACATTATTGTGACATACAGACCAGAAAAGCTGTACTGTACCAAGTCTTTCGACACTGGACTGACACCACCTTGGCAGTCACCAAGTGATTGGCAAGTGGATTGGCATTACCTTGTGTATACAGTATTTAGAGGGAATGTACAGGGTTTTAAAAAGGAAGAGCTAGTGTACAGAAGTTTCAAAGCAACTAACGAGAAACTTCTAAAACAAGAACTAAGCGAAGTACCATTTCATGTGGCCCACGTCTTTGATGACGTTGATGACGTATACTGGGCACATGAACTGATGCTTGGTGAAGTCATAGACAAACACATACCATTCAAACGAAAAAGGAAAGCACCGTTTATGAATGGTGAACTTCGTAACGTGAAAAATCACAAAAAGGTGCTTTATAGGAACCACCAAAGATGCAAATCCAGGCAGAACTGGGAAGCATATATAGAAAACAGAGAAACAAAGTAAACAGGTTGAAGAAGCAAGCAATACGGCTATATTTTTCCGAACGATGCGGTGGTGGCACAAAATCGAATGATTTCTGGTCCACCATATGATACATCCTTTTCTCTCTGAGAAGGGGATTACTAAACAGAACCAAATTCACTTGAGACACAACAATAAAACCGTCTCAAATCAAAATGAGGTATGCAATCATTTTAATGAGTACTTCGTTAATGTTGCCTCAAAAATTGGAGAAAACTGTAAATGTGCGGTAAACATCCAAGTATAAAGGCTATTCGGAAAAATATACCACCTCCTGACACCCCGTTCAACTTCCAGGAAGTTTCTGAACGGGATGTCAGAAAATATATTGACAAAATAGGCAAGAAAAAATCAACGGGATTGACAAAGATAATTCACATGGTGAAGGATGAAGTAATTTTCCCAATAACAAGAATTGTCAACCTGACACTAAAACGGGGAGCATCTCCTGATAGACTGAAGTTGGCAAGGGTCACTCCGTTATACAAAAAGTAGGACCCGCTTGATAGACAATACTATCGTCCGGTGAGTGTTCTACCGGCGATATCCAAAATTTTTGAAAGGGCCATATCTGAGCAGACGGCTGTATTTTTTAAAGACATTCAATCCAATGCTGTCCGCTTTCCGACCTGGGCATAGTTGTCAATCAACTCTGTTCAGTGTTGGCTCTCACCGAGGAATGGCGGGCAGCATTGGATAGAAATTACTATGTAGCTGCTATTTTAATGGATCTATCGAAAGCGTTCGACTGTCTGCCGCACGATCTGATCCTGGAAAAAATAAAAGCTTACGGTTTGTCGGAAGGTGCTGTAACACTAATGGGAAGCTATCTCTCAAACCGTGAGCAATACGTACAGCTCGGAACCAGTACAAGTACTTTTCTAAATATCACAAAGGTCGTACCACAGGGTTCGATTTTGGGACCCATAATTTATAATATTTTTATAAATGATACATTCTATTTTGTAAACAAAACACGCCTCTTTAATTATGCCGATGACAACACCCTTTCATATTGTCATCCGGAGTTCGAGCAGCTAAAACAAACTCTCGAAGCAGAAAGTGTGTCACTAGTCGAATGGTTCACCAACAACCAGATGGAAGCAAATCCAGAGAAATTCCAAGCTCTGAGTGTCGGGAAACGGACATTCGAAAAGAAACCAGTATTTTATGTAGCCAACAGTAGTGTACCATGGGAGGAATCTGTCATTTTACTAGGAGTGGAAATAGATTTTTTATTAAATTTTGACAAACATGTTGGTAAAATGTGCAAAAAGGCCTCACAGAAAATTTATGTTCTGAAGCGTATAGGGAAGTTTTTAACATTGGAAGGACGGAAGGCTGTGTATCATGCTTTTATCATGTCAAATTTTAATTTTTGTCCATTGATATGGCACTTTTGTAAAAAAGCAAACAGACAAGCTTGAAAGACTCCATTGTAGGGCATTGAAATTTGTATACCAGGAACATAACAGCTCATATGAGGAGCTTTTACATAAAAATAAAACATGTTCCCTGCACCTTGGGCGTCTCCAAAACATTGCCACAGAGACTTAAAATTATTCACGGACAGTGCCTAGTTTATTTAAAGGGAGAGTTTACTCTAGGTTCTAGGGTTATTTTCAGCTAATTTAGGTTATAATTACGCTGCATAAAAAGTTTCATGGTTCAATCATCATTAAAAATATTTTTTTAATGTTTTAAAACTAACGACTACAGTTTGATTACAACGACGGTGGCGCCATTCAATGCGCACGATCTGATAAGGTTATAATATGGATAAATTTGTCCTAAAATGAATATCGTTCGGTTAAATAGGCATTAGGTAAAAATATAATTTCACTTTTGTGATTAGCCCTCGGTCTGTAACGTGCAAAATAATTAAATTGGTCAAATACGCAACTTTTTCGGGGTGGCAGCACGGTCGCGGGTGTCATGGCGCCGTTCAAATTTCGTAGCGTTGATGTGTAATTCATTATAACAATTAAATTAGGTATCTGGTAACAAATACGTTTGGGATATATATAGACGGTTTGTTATACAGTAAGTACAGTTGTATGCAGTAAAATCCTAGAGGCTACTGTCCCTTTAAATGATTTTATCCACATGCGGAAATCTGCGTACTCCTTAAATACAAAAATGTTTTAACCACGACCAAATACCGAAACTGTGACATATGGCGAAAATAGTTTTAGAACATTAGCTGCAAAGGTGTGGAATAGTCTGCCAGAAAATGCCAGACAGACTGATGTTTAAACGAGTTTAAAATGTTTATCAAAACATGGAATGGTTTTGCATGCAAATGTGCAATGTGCAAATGATCTTTAATTTGCAGTATGTTTTTAGTAAATTTTGTAACATCTGTAACTGTTTGCTATAAATTTTAAATATCCATGTATTATACTTATAATTTATTCATGTACTCGAATGCCTGTAATAGTATGCATGTTTTTAAAATTGTTATGTATTGTTTTAATTATTGGTCTACTTATGTTAGTTGGTCGTCTTAAAAGCTCACCAGAGCTTATGTTTCTCATGTTGTAAACATACGCGACTTTAAATAAAGATTACTTGAACTTGACTTGAACTGGTTAACGATTATGACTTTGTTATCTGTTTAATTATCACATTCTCATTGAACTGCAACAAGTTTGTTTGTGAATCCTAGAATATTTTAATAGTTGTGCAATCATTTGCAGCATCCAGACTGGATAGACCAAGGTTCTGCTTCATCACGTACATTAGTCCACCTAAGGAGCATGCAGGGGCACCTGTTAGATGAGTGGGTGGCAAGAATGAATATTCTCGCTAACGACCTCCGCTTGGTTGCTACGGCTCCCAAGATGTTTTGGTGCCAAGTGATATTTGATGAGTCGGTGCACAAGTGCTTGGCTCCTATCTAAAAAATGCACGCAGGGTATAATTCTAAAAACTGTACGCACAGTGTTATTGTATTTATATATTTGACTATTTGTATATAATTTGTTTTTATTATTATGATGTAAAAGGATCTATAAGAAGCTTAATGATGATAGCATCTAGTATGGCTGAATAGGGTCTATGCCCCCCCAGGGTACTGCCGGAACGTACCCTGGGTACGGTCCGGTATACCGGAACGTACCCTGATAACTGTTGATAACGTGTAGCGTTCAACAAATACAAGGACAAACACAGATCCCGAGTCAAGTCTTTACGCCATGTTTAACTCCGAATCCCTTTAGTACATCGCTATGCATTATGGGACTGACGGGTACATGTATATACCGGAACCACTCTGGACACAATGAAACGAAACTACAAGCATACGTTACACAGTATATCAACATCCCCTTTTCTTTAGGTTAAAAGTATTTCTAGAACTTTAAAAGAAAAATAAACTTTACCATAAACTAATGTAACAATAATGCACGTTATGGAATTTCTAGCACTGTGAACCAAACAGTACGTGAATAATAACAAATAAACTTCAGGTCTTTGCACCAAATTCCACGATGCTTCAAATATTGTCACTGATTAAAAAAACTCACGTGTAAAATTAACTCACTGTCAATTCAGTACAAGTCCTTTTCACTTTCACTGATATGAAATACTAAACATAAAACACAACATATTCACATGTCATGTCGCACTACTTGTAGTACACCGAGTATACCATGCATGAAAGTTACTGAACATAGTCCTTCAGAATAAGAGGGTTTTCTCACCGCTCGTTTGGGTCTGAAATTGCATTACTCTCTGGTATGGAGTACTGATTACCAGTTCTTGCTGTTCACACTATACCAGTACTACTGTCATTTGAGTTTTTCCTGCATGTTCGTCACTACTGTATCGAGTTATCAAGGACTGGTTGTTACCGGAACGACATTCTCCTCGCGCATGATGCTCCGATAGGGGGATCTGTCACGTATTTTTGGTGTCGTGTCGATCATCGTTGGTCTCATATGTATGCGATTCCGCCTATAAATAGCACCATCGGGACCTTTCACCTCGTACGTCCTGGGACCACGGGAATTCACAATCTTTCCGGGTTTCCACTGCTTTCCTTCCAGGTGTTGGAAGAATACTGTGTCGTTGACGTTCAACGTTGAGAGTTTCTTCGCTTTCGCGTCATGATGTTTCTTTACGGACTTCTTTCTCAGGAGTCGTCTTCTTCCACCTTTCTTTTGTCTGTGGGTTGTCGGTTTATGCTTGCAGAAAACTTCTTGTTTTCCGACCAACATCATTTTCTGCTGGGCTGAGCAATGTATCCTGACGGGTGTATTACGTTGCTCCGTATCGCTTGATACGGCTCCCCTCCATCCTTTTGGTCTTCTTGAGAAGATTTTTCATCACCTTCACGGCTGCTTCCGCTTTGCCGTGGCACTTTGGTGCATGGGAGACGATGTCGTCGGGTGTGATTCCCCATGTCTGCGACAAAATGTTTTGAATCCGCCACTAACAAATGCGGACCACCATCTGACTAAATCAGCTGTGGTATCCAAATCTTGCGAATTGTCTTTAGAATCTTCACAATTCTGGCACTTGTCATTGATCCTACTGGCTCAACTTCATATGAAACCTGAATAGTAGTCCACGACCACTAAGTGTGTTTCCCTAGAACTTCAAATAAGTCCCTCCCACCTTTGCCAGGGGGCATCTCCATCTTCATGCTGTCGCAATGGTCTCCGCGAGTTTCTCGCTTTCCTTCTTGACATGTTTCGCATGTGTCAGCTAATTGTTTTATGTCACCAGCCATCCCTGGCCAGTTACAGTTCCACGGGCTCGTCTCACATACTGTCATAGCCCAAATGTGCGCTGTGGAGTCTCGCCTTTATACTCGTGCTCAGTTTTGATGGGATTACAATTGCTTCACCTTGACTATAATTCGCGTCCACACTCACAACTTAGTGAATCACGGAGGTCAAAATATGGTAATGCACATGAAGGAATGTTCGTCTTCTCAGTTGGCCATCCTTCACGTATCAGCTCAATGATGACTTGTAAACTGTCATCAGAATTTGTTGCTTCTCGAACTCCTCGAGACGTGCATCAGGTACATTGCCAAACACTTGCACTGCCATGATGCGTGAGACGATCGTCATGATTTCCCTGTTGAGAATCCAGGTGTGCTCGACTGAGGTGTCTGCCAATACCAAGTTCACGCCTTTACGAACACAAAACTCAACGTCATATCGGTTGTATCTCATCATGATATCTTGGAGTCTCTTTGGCGCCAATGCTGAGTGTTTCTTCAAGATGAGGCTAGTGGCTTGTAGTCATTCTCCACTCTTTACTGGTCTGCCATAGTGTATTGGTCAAAACCGATCCAGACACAAACAAACTGCAAAGCTTCCTTCTCGATTTGTGCCACTTCTGTCACTGGGTGTGCACGCGATTGCGTACTCTATTGGAGCGCCATCTTGCAAGAGTACAGCGCCAAGACGCATGTTACTACTGTCCACTTGTATCACTACTTCTTTAGATACATCAAAGTATGCAAGCATGGAGCTCGGTCAGGCTTCTTGTCAGAGTTGTAAATGCGTTCTCACACGTCTGGCACGCAGATGAACTCGTGCCTTTTCCGTGTCAGGGCTCTGAGTGGCGCTCAAGTGTTCCGGCCAAATCTAGGACGAATCGGGACATATATTGGGCCATCCCACCGCTGCCACCATGTTGATAACGTGTAGGTTCAACAAATACAAGGACAAACACAGATCCCGAGTCAAGTCTTTACGCCATGTTTACTCCGAATCCTTTTAGTACATCGCTATGCATTATGGGACTGACGGGTACATGTATATACCGGAACCACTCTGGACAATGAAACGAAACTACAAGCATACGTTTACACAGTATATCAACAATAACTATCTATCTGATATGGTTAGGGTTAGTGTTAGGGTTAGGGTTAGGGTTAGGGCTAGGGTTAGGGAGTAGGCGTAGGCGACTCCCTAGACTCGTTAGTGGAGTCGGCGAGGTACGGTCCGTCATATTAGATAGAAGTATTTAGTATCAGGGTACGTTACGGTATACCGGACCGTACCCAGGGTACGTTCCGGCAGTACCCTGGGGGACATAGACCCTATCAGCTCTAGTATGTTCAAATGCCTTGCACTCCATTTCAGTTTATTCATATCTAGTGATCACTAGCCTAGCAAGTATAATATAAAGAGGAGTGTAAAATGTGTTAATTGTTATTTAGATACATATATCACAATCCATGCTTATTTTAGCTTATTAATTTTTGTTTAGGTATTTTGATTCTCATTATGCAAGTCTGGACGATGAGAGCGTGAAAGAACTACAAACCGAAATTCACACAAAAGTTTTTATGACATACTTGAGAATGAGTACCTATAAGGAGTCATCTGTAAGTATAATATCAATAATTTCTTCATTAAATAGTAAGCATGAATGGGGGAATTACTCGTCTTACTTCTTTTAGACGTGTCTCAATATGCATTCATTCTTCCAGTAGTAAAATTCAATAAGAAGAAAGTCTACTGTGGCTAGCATTCAATGAACATATTTTTGGCTATTTGGTTTAGTGTTGCCTGATTGTACACTTCTTTATTTGTTTATAGGAGGCACATATTACACCTTCAGCATTTGGTGATATAATCTATGAAAACTACCTGTTTGATATTCCAAAGCTGATGGACATTTGTGTGCTGTATGGAAAGGGAAATGAACAGTTACTGAGAAAGATGCTTCAAAATATTTTTGGCCAGCAGCCTAAGTACATGGATGACCTGGAGGAGGCAATTCCTACAATTATGGAGGTTTGCCTTATTGTCAATTTACTAGTAAAATATTGAACTTTATCGCATTATTTCATCAATTCAAGTATTTTACATTTGGAGTAACATTGTTCAGATTAAAATAGAAAACTAGCGACAAAAAATCTGAATAAAGGTCAACATTGTTAGAGAAGATAAGAATCTTTAAATAAAAATAAAATTTATATATTTTGTTCATGGTGACAGGTACTTGATAATATTCAGAAAAGATTGATAGAAGAGAAAGCATTGACGCCACAGCGACTGGACACTGAGTTCATGACACCACTGTCCCCACATGATATAGCTGACCTTGTTGTCTATGTCACAGACATAAGTGTCACATTGCATTGGTTTCTGGAGATGTATCCTCCAGCGTCAACCTCATTTCTGCATGGACTTGTACCTATAAAAGTAGCAGTTTTCTGTGATAATGTGATCCCAGGTCTCAAGAAAGATATAAAACGTTGTTCAGGAATGGCATCATTGTAAGTACGTGATTACAAACTTATGTACACTTTGTAAAGGTGATCTTTTGTTAGTTGAACTGATGTATATTGTCTACTGCTTGTCAAGGCTAGATTTTGCCTCATAATTATTTAGGCAGATAATTGAATAAATAGGATAGTGTAATAAATAGTAGTACAATTATACAAAACTGCAAATAAAATATTTTCAGTCAGTTCCTTATTATTCCTTATCAATAATTCATTTACTATTATTACTATTATTTCACAACTATTTCATTTCGTATTCTTAATTATAAAGATTTAGGTTAATTGTTTTTTTATCTGTCTTTTGTTTTTGCTACCACAGCTCCGCAGACGAGCTTAAGAGACTACTATCATTCGCACGACTGAGTTTTGTGAAATTTTTCCGCAAGCTTGTTTTCTTCAGCTGTTTAAAGCCATGTCTAGAAAACAGGTATAGTAGATAGTATACATATGGTTTACTACTGTATGCAAAACTTTATAGAGTAGTGACTACCACTATCTTAGACAAATGAATAGGAAGTCTTGATTGTTTAATAACTTGATTGAACAGTTTGACCTTGACACAGGGTATCACGTTTGGTCTCATCCTATTATGGTTATTGCTATGTATAGCTGCCTGAGTTTGGTTTAGTTAGGAAATGATTAGCGAGCGACAAGTTAAGCCTATACGCGTCAATCACGCCCCAGTAATATGGATAAATTTGCCCTAAAATGAATATCGTTCGGTTAAATAGCATTTAGGTATAAATATAATTTCACTTTTGTGATTAGCCCTCGGTCTGTAACGTGCAAAATAATTAAATGGTCAAATACGCAACTTTTTCGGGGTGGCAGCACGGTCGCGGGTGTCATGGCGCCGTTCAAATTTCGTAGCGTTGATGTGTAATTCATTATAACAATTAAATTAGGTATCTGGTAACAAATACGTTTGGGTATTATATAGACGGTTTGTTATACAGTAAGTACAGTTGTATGCAGTAAAATCCTAGAGGCTACTGTCCCTTTAAATGATTTTATCCACATGCGGAAATCTGCGTACTCCTTTAAATACAAAAATGTTTTAACCACACCAAATACCAGAACTGTGACATATGGCGAAAATAGTTTTAGAACATTAGCTGCAAAGGTGTGGAATAGTCTGCCAGAAAATGCCAGACAGACTGTATGTTTTAACGAGTTTAAAATGTTTATCAAAACATGGAATGGTTTTGCATGCAAATGTGCAATGTGCAAATGATCTTTAATTTGCAGTATGTTTTTAGTAAATTTTGTAACATCTGTAACTGTTTGCTATAAATTTTAAATATCCATGTATTATACTTATAATTTATTCATGTACTCGAATGCCTGTATAGTATGCATGTTTTTAAAATTGTTATGTATTGTTTTAATTATTGGTCTACTTATGTTAGTTGGTCGGTCTTAAAAGCTCACCAGAGCTTATGTTTCTCATGTTGTAAACATACCGACTTTAAATAAAGATTACTTGAACTTGACTTGAACTTGGTTAACATTATGACTTTGGTTATCTGTTTAATTACACATTCTCATTGAACTGCACAAGTTTTCTGTTTGTGAATCCTAGAATATGTTTAATAGTTGTGCAATCATTTGCAGCATCCAGACTGGATAGACAAAGGTTCTGGCTTCATCACGTACATTAGTCCACCTAAGGAGCATGCAGGGGCACCTGTTGATGAGTGGGTGGCAAGAATGAATATTCTCGCTAACGACCTCCGCTGGTTGCTACGGCTTCCACACCAGATGTTTTGGTGCCAAGTGATATTTGATGAGTCGGTGCACAAGTGCTTGGGCTCCTATCTACAAAATGCACCAAGGTATAATTTCTAAAACTGTACGCACAGTGTTAATTGTATTTATATATTTGACTATTTGTATATAATTTGTTTTTATTTTATGTTATGAGTAAAGGATCTATAAGAAGCTTAATGATGATAGCATCTAGTATGGCTGATAGGGTCTATGCCCCCCAGGGTACTGCCGGAACGTACCCTGGGTACGGTCCGGTATACCGGAACGTACCCTGATAACTGTTGATAACGTGTAGGTTCAACAAATACAAGGACAAACACAGATCCCGAGTCAAGTCTTTACGCCATGTTTACTCCGAATCCCTTTAGTACATCGCTATGCATTATGGGACTGACGGGTACATGTATATACCGGAATCACTCTGGACAATGAAACGAAACTACAAGCATACGTTTACACAGTATATCAACAGCGGAGAGAGAACAAGGCCGGTTACGATGACAGAGTGCTGTGCGAAATAAAACAACGTTTTCCCTGTGACAATCCGACTGTTCGCTTTATAACTGACTTGAATTTGTTTAACGCAACATTACTGTCCCACGCGCTCAGTTTATTTGCCAAATTAAATTACGTAATGCCGGTGTCACGGTCTGAGATTACCCCAGTCTTGAAATACTCGTCCAACTATATGCAAGCACCTAGAAAAACGATCAGACGAAATAGGAGAACAAAGTGCCAAGTGAACACAACTATGTTGTTTAATACCCGTGGAGTTACCATGTTATCAGGAGTAAGATAATATAGATCTATATATCTATATTATCTTACTCCTGATAACATGGTAACTCCACGGGTATTAAACA
>NW_014578478.1:23747-44846 GCF_000485595.1 Priapulus caudatus
TATATATGTGGATTCTGTAGTGATGTAAAGCGATGTAAAGGTGTCACAAATCTTCGTGAATCACACTGTCATTATCGTCGCCGTTGTCGTTGTCATAGTCGCACACGCACCGATGCACGCACACACACGCACGCGCTGTCACTGTCAAGCTATCGTAATTGTTATCGTCATCGTTGTCGTCGGTGTTTCGTGCACGTTCGTGGTTACATAAAACATTGAAGAGACAGATTCTGTTGGTGACGCATCTTTGCATCTTCGTTTCGTCGTCTAAATCCTACATTATTCACGAAGATTAACCAAGACTGCCTAAAGAGCATTATGGAGACAAGATCAGGAAAGCTGTACACACTCCCACCGTCATCGGCCAGTCTTCCAGAGCTGTCAAAACTGCCATATAATCCGACAATGAAATTAGCCTCAGCAGGCTATGCTGGTTTGGCTCAAAATGCGAGTAAGGGCAATCAGGAGGAGGAAGAATCGGTTATATTTTCAAGATCATCCAGCTCCATCAAATCTGATTCTTCACATTCTTCACGAAAGAGTGAGTGGGTAGATTTGGAAAAGAAGGTGGCCATGCAGAAAGTTGAACTTTGGTTCGACAAGCTTGAGGCAGAGTTAAAATTAGAACAGCTCAGGCGTAAGAGAGAGCTAGCCGAAACACAGGCTCTGCTCAAAGTAATTCAGGAGGTTGAGAAACACGAATCACAGGAGGACATTGGCGCTGAGATGGATGCCCCTTTGTCGTTCGCTGCACCTGAGTTTGTACCATTTACAATCGAAGCTCCTCTGGTCGATGCACCAGTTCCTCACTTTGACATTCAACATCCTATTCAACCAGGCCCAGGTAATGCATCCTGCTCGGCTCATGTGCACCAGTCTAGTGCGGTCAAGGACAAGAGTCTAATCAAAGAATTGGTTGACTCCTTCCGATTACCACTATTACACGTTGAAAGGTTTGATGGTGACCCTTTGAAATGACCTGCATGGGAATCAGCTTTTGCCAGTCTGATAGAGAACAAGGCTGTTTCTGGGAATGAAAAGCTGAATTTACTTAGCCAACACCTGAGTGGTGAGCCTCGTGCAATGATTAGTAATTACATTTTGCTTCAAGATGACAATGCCTATTACCTTGCCCGTAAGGAGCTCAAGGATCGTTATGGTAACAACTCCGTCGTAGCTAGAGCATTCTTGACGAAGCTGCAAAATTGGCCAAGGGTCAATCCTAGAGATGCGCATGGTCTCAGAGCATTTTCAGACTTTCTGAATGAGGTGAGCGCGGGGAAGAAGATGATACCAGATCTCGCGGTGTTAGATTACCCTCAGGAGAATTACAAGCTGGTGGCTAAATTAGCGAGTTATGTGGAGAACAAGTGGAGAGGTGTCGTACAAAGCTATCTAGATATGGAAGCCTTTCCTAGCTTTGAGGTGTTCACTGTGTTTATGAGCGAAAGGGCCGGAGAAGCAAACATCCCGATGTTTAACGTGGTGCAATCACCTAACTCAACCCATGGTCAGCAAGGAACAGCCCTGGGTTGGAAAGCATCAAAGAGGTCGTATGCAACCCTTGCAGGCTGAAAGGGGGCATGTGAATTGTGCAAGGGGAGCCATGAGTCGGTGAATTGTCGGAAGTTTGCAATGATCTCAAAATTATGATGAGAAGATCAACCTATTGAAACAGTGGAAGTTGCTTGATACCTGGTCATAGATCCAGGTATTGCGGTCATCGCATGCAATGTGACAAGTGCAAGGGCAGGCACCCTACTGTTCTTCATTTGGAGAACAGGAATCCTAGGCAAGAGGCAAAGGAAAAGAAGTCTGTTCCGGAGGTTACCTCGTCCTGCAACACTGATCAAGATGGCTTGTGCACTATGGCTATCATCTCGGTAGTGGTAAAGTCTCTGAGGAGTAATAGAACCACCCAGACGTATGCATTCCTAGATCCAGGTTCAAGTATATCCTTCTGCACTGAGAGATTGAGAAGTCAACTGGGTCTTTGCGATCGCAAGGCTTGGATAACCATTGACACTATGGGTGATACAATGCTATAGAGACATACATAATCTCTAACATGGCAGTGAGCAGTCTGAAAGGTGATAGAGATATTCAGCTTCCGAATGTATATACGAAGAATTCCCTACCAGTGACGAGGGACCACATCCCAACCCAGAGCGATGTAAATAGGTGGGATCACTTGAGAGGCCTCGTAGTGGTGCCAGAGATCGAAGAGGAAATTGGTCTGATGGTGGGCAATGCCGTTGCAGAGGCTTACACTCCGTTGGAGGTGGTCACAGGGCCCCTGGTTCGCCCTATGCAGCGAGAACAGTGTTAGGTTGGATACCATGGAACATCATCCGTCACGGAGCAGCACACAAGAGTGGCAACAATAAATAGGGTGGAACTTCGAGCCATTGAGGACCAAGAGCAGTTGACAAAGATGGTAACAGAAGCAGCAAAGATTGGTTTCCCAGAAATTGGATTTGCAGAGAAGTCGAGCATGTCTGTAGAAGATAGACGGTTTGTCAAGTTAGTTGATGAGAATATGAAGTTCGAGAATGGCCATTATGTCATTCCAATACCCTGGCGAGATGGGAATGTGACACTCCCAGACAACAGACGAATAGCACAGAGATGGTATGCATTATTGGAGCAAAGGTTAAATGCTGACCCTGAGCTCAAGGCTAAGTACACTGAGTTTATGAATGAGATGATGTGGAAAGGATATATGGAATAAAAGTGGAAGAGGAAGCACCTATTGGCAGGAGGGTCTGCCCCATCATCCAGTGTACAGTGTCAAGAAACCAGGCAAAGTAAGGGTTGTCTATGACTGCTGCTAAGTGGGCTGGAGTGTCCCTGAATAACATGCTGTTACAGGGGCCGGATGTGACGAATACCCTGATAGGTGTGCCGATGAAGTTCAGACAGGAGAAGATTGCAGTCACTGCAGATATCGAGGGTATGTTTCTGCAGGTGGTGGTTGCTGAACAGGACAGAGACTGCCTTCGGTTCTACTGGCAGCCCACGGAGGGACAAGCTGTCCTGATGTATAGGATGACCAGGCATTTGTTTGGTGCCACTTTGTCTCTGGCTTGTGCCAACATGACTCTGAAGAAGACACTGGCTGATCATGGTGACAAGTATGGGGTAGAAGCCAGGAATGTGATGGACAAGAACTTCTATGTGGATGGCTGCCTCTCCTCTGTGGCTAGCCAGGAGAGAGCATTGGTCTTGGTGAATGACCTGACTAACCTTTGTCTGGATGGAGGCTTCCATCTGACCAAGTGGATGAGTAATGATAAAAAGGTGCTAGGTGCCATCCCCGAACAGGAAAGAGCACCTGAGCTAAAATCATTGGACTTGAACATGGATGATCTGCCAGTAGCGAGAGCCCTTGGTGTGCAATGGTCACTTCAGTCAGACACACTTAGCTTTAATGTAGTGCCTGTGGAAAGAAGCTTAACCAGGAGAGGGCTGCTATCTATCGTAAGCTCTGTGTTTCACCCACTAGATTTGGTAGCCCCCTTTGTTCTTCCAGCAAAGATCCTCCTTCAAGAAGTTTGCCATCAAGGTCTGGAATGGGACGAGCCAATCGATGGTGCTTTTCTGCAGCGATGGGAAGTGTGGCTGCAGGAACTGGTGAGACTCAAAGAATGAAGTGTACCCAGATGCTACAAGTGGTAAGTTGGTACACGAGGTACTCAAGTTACCCAAAGTTGAAGAGAGTAGTGGCCATGGTACTGATGTTTGCTGAGAAATTTAAGAGAGGCAATGACAACAGGTCAACTTGCACTCATCTAACCTTGGATTACTCGAAGGCTGCAGAAAGACTTATTTTGGCTCACGAACTGCAGATTCTTCGCAGCAGAATTAAAGGCTCTGAAAGGTGGTAATGTTGGGGAAGTCAGGAGAGCGTTGAGACGTAGCCCGCTGCGAAACCTAGATCCCATTTTGATTGATGATCTCATATCAGTAGGCGGTAGGATGAGAAGAGCAACCCTCTCAGAAGAAATGAAACACCAGGTGATTATCCCAAAAGATTTGAGAATTTTACAACTGGTTGTTATGGAGGCTCACGCCCAGGTTGGCCATATGGGCAGAGCAGCTATGCTAGCAAGCCTATGGCAGAGGTACTGGTTGATTGGAGCAAGTTCAGTAATCAAGAGGGTGGTTAGTCGGTGTGTTACATGTAGGAAGAATTGTGCTGGTGCATCAACACAGCAGATAGCATCGTTTCCCGCTGAGCGCGTGATGAGTGACAAGCCACCTTTCGACAATACAGGCCTTGATATGTTTGGTCCCTTTGAGGTTAAGCAGGGAAGGAGCATGGTGAAGAGATATGGTATCCTGTTTACTTGTTTGGCCATGAGAGGGATTCATCTGGAGATCGTCCATACAGCGAATGCTGATTCCTGCTTAAATGCCATACGCAGGTTCATCTCCAGGGGTGTACTCTATTATGGAATCAGAGTATCCGGTGACGTTCAACTGCGCTCTATTATTGATCACATGACCTTTTGAAGACATCCGAAACCTACATTGTGTTGAGGTGGTTTGATCGTTGAGAACAATTGATTCATCATGGCGGACATGAACTGTCCACTTACCAATTACCAATCCAATTACCGATACAACAATAAATTTCAGGTGTTCATTGATTGAATTGAATTTGAATTAAAATTTCGATATATTATAGGCATAAAACAACATACATTTGACATGTTTTGGTATGGACACACGTAAACTTACAATGTCGTCAACAATGGAATCTCAGTTTTATTTGTATCATAGCTAGAGTGCGGCAAAACATCAGTACTAAATAAAATTTCGTATACAAATGGCAAAAATGCAACTTTGTCCGCTATTTTGGTTCGCCACATTTGGTCCATTCGTACTCTATTTTCATTTCCACCGGAGAATTCAGTCGGAGGTTGTGGAGGCGTAAATAGAGTACGCCCCAGGAGGGGTGAAATATCATTGTTGAGGACAGATAATGGCACGAATTTTGTGGGCACTGAGAAGGAGCTAAGAGATGCTGTCAAGGCCTGGAATCCCTGAGTGGCTGTGGCAGAAGGGGATAAGCTGGGAATTTAACCCCCCTACAGCCTCCCACTTTGGTGGTGTTTGAGAGAGGCTTATAAGGACTGTTCGCCGGGTTATGAAAGGCGTGTTGAAGGAGCAACATCTTAGACTGGACAATGAGGGTCTCAGTACCTTATTCTGTGAGGTAGAGAACATTGTGAATGGCTGACCAATATCTACGGTATCTTCTGACCTGGACGATCTGCAACCGTTTTCTCCAAGGATGCTGTTGACCATGAGGGAGAGGACGTCAATGCCTCTATATGCCCGGTGTCTTCGATAGGAAGGATGTTTATGTCAGGAGACGTTGGCGGCAGGTCCAGTATTTGGCGGACTTATTCTGGACAAGGTGGCGCAAAGAGTACTTGTCCCTATTGCCAGCAAGGCAGAAATGGCATAACCCTCAATGGAACCTTATGTTGGGCGATATTATGCTCGTTGTCGACGACTCACTGCCCAGAAATATCTGTCTTCTTGGTAGAATCGTGGACGTTAAAGCAGACACAAAGGGTTTTGTGAGATCCTGTTTGTTTAGGACTAGGCATTCTGTGTTAGAGAGGCCAATTGCGAAACTGTGTTTGTTATTGGAGTCTGATCGAGTGAAAGAGTAGAACCAGTATAATGATGGAGTTAAACGGACTACCGATTACGGAATCGGTCAATGGTCGTTATCGAACCTTTCACGTTGAACATTGTGTAACTTTTGGCTATGGTTTGTAGGACACGTAACTGCGGTGAAACATAGCACTGTGTTATGTAATTGTTTTACAAGTTAAGCCTATATGCGTCAATCACGCCCCAGTGGGGAATATGGCGGCACACGCAAAGTTCGTTTTGGTTAGTCGCTCGTGTAGCAAGCCTTTTCTATATATATATATATATATATGTGGATTCTGCAGTGATGTAAAGGGATGTAAAGGTGTCACAAATCTTCGTGAATCACACTGTCGTTATCATCGCCATTGTCGTTGTCGTAGTCACACGCGCACAGACGCACTCGCTGTCGCTGTCAGGCTATCGTAATCATTATCGTCGTCGTCGGTGTTTCGTGCACGTTCGTGGTGACATAATAAAACTTTGAAGAGACAGATCCTGTTGGTGACGCATCCTTGCATCTTCGTTTCGTCATCTACATCCTACACTATGTCTGACTCTATCTGTTTATTTTATGCCCAATTTTATAATAAAAAAGAAATTGTCATTTTTAATTTACAATTTTAATGTTACTATGATAAGGTTGTTATTACATTATCGAAAACGTCTCCTTTTTCAGACCAGAAGCAGGAGCATCATGGGCTGAAAGCTTTCTGCAAGTAATAGCATCCTGCGTAACTGAACGGAAGTGAGTTTAAGAAATCACTTGCGTGTGCATGTGTTTATTTGTAAAATGATGTAATATTTGTAAAAATTTTGTTATTTATTTGCTAAAAATGAGATATTGAGAATAATTACCACTTTTACATATTACTTAAAAATCGAGTGATTTATCAAAATCAAAATTAGGCAGTATTAATTTTATACCACCACATATACTTGTATAAAACATGAACCCATATATTAGAATTGTGTTAGTAGTTACAGTGTAGAGGTTTTTAATATAAATACTATTCATTACAGGTTCATTAGTGATTACGATCGCATATTTTCATTCGTTGAGGACATTGAGCTGTTAAAGCAAAATGGATGCTCACTGTATCCTTTACTATAATCATCAACAGTTATTGTGCTGTTTGCTGAGATTCTTGGCAATGTGTAATTTTGCAGTTGACTGCAATTTTAGATGTGTATATTGTTTGCTTTATTTGAGTCTAATGCTCTCTTAAATTTTGTTGTGGCTTATTAAGCAATTGGCACTGTGGAAACCATTTCTTCTTGACTGCATTATATCAGAGACATGACACGCATTGCATTCATCTCTAATGCAATTGTTGAAGTCAACAGCCTTCTCGGGAGACAGGAAAACAGAGGTGCAGCAGCATCCTCGTTATCCACACAATCTTTGAACATGGAGGCTGAAGTACCTGCCACAGCTGCATGTGTTAATGGTGCTGATAATATGCCCACGTCCCAGGAGGGTGAGGTGTGTGAGATGAAAGTGTGCATGGTATCCAGCTATCCATCACCGAACCATTTGTGGTATCATGTCACGTGTTTGTGCATTCACCTGTTATAAACTAATGTGATCACGCCCAAACATAGTTGCAAATTGAAAGCTGTACCATATAAGTACCTGTACATTGTCTATTTCTTCATAGTGTATACAATACTCTTTCTATTGACATGCTAATTCCTGAGTTCTACTGGTTTCTTTATGGTTCTGCAATTGATGCACACAGGACTATGACAGTTTAGATGAAGGAGCGTGTGCGGGACCAAAATTGTCTGGAGTTGAGCTGGAGTCTCTTATCTCCAGTGTGAAGGACCTGCTCCCCGATCTTGGTGATGGATTTATAATCGTGAGTATATCGATTCGGGATGCTTAAGTAATACACTGAAACATGACTGCCAGACGTGGAAATGAATTTTACAGTCGAGCGCTTTGTGACAACCTACTAATTGTCCATTTGGGTTTCTAGTTCAGGTATTGCTTGTTTGCCACAAACTGAGCAGCGTGTAATGGTCTCAATATTTCTGACATTTTGCGTTTTGACCAACCTTTCCATACCTTATTGTGTTGCGTATATTTCTTTCCAAGTTGTGAAGTACACAGTGTAAGGGTCAGCCTCCCCCGTCAACTGTTGGGAGTTGCACTTGGACTTCTCTTCCCCCCCCTCACTAGAAGTAGGACAGAGGGTGGGAAGGTTTGAATGAACCGAGAGAAATGGTAATCGGCCCTGTGTGCTGGGAACACCACCAACAGGCAGACATGGCAGTAACACAGCAGACTGGACAGTCTCCAGCCGGATATCCGCGCGAAGCGCTCAAACGCCGCGTAGCGGCGCATTTTAGCAATGTCGCTGCCTTTTCCCAACGCCAGTATACGCCGTTCCTTTCCTAGGGTTAGGTTAAAGCGGCTTTTCGCTGAATTGAGCAGTTCTGCCCATTGCACGAGGGATCGCACTACCCAGTTATGTAGAGACGGGCTAGAAATGCTGCCAAATTTTCGTAGGCTACTAGGCGCGCTTTCTTTTCTGTAATAACGGAGTTTTTTGTTGACATTGTAACAATATATAGCGCTCATGCGTTAGCGTTGAGTGGCTGAGTTTAGGGGATACGATATATAGGAATTCGTCTTCGCTATTCGTAAATCGTAATAATTACAGTTAGTTTCATTGTCACTGTTATCTGCTATTGTATCTCTGCCATAGTTACACTCCTTCATCAAACTAAAGATTTCAACATGGTGGCAGAAGTGCCCTAAACTGTGAACAGTGGGAAGCTTGAACTGTAAGTGCTTTCGTAAGAATTCACGTGAAATTCCGGAGTGCTCCGACTCGGACGGCCCAAGGATAGAGAACATGAGTCCCAATAAAAACCAATGTGCCTCGTACTCGTGATTCTACGTGCAGGCACCTAGGCTATATATATATATATGATATCTAACACGATCCCCCAATGCGAGCATCGAATTGTATCCACACCTACGAATACTTCTATTACTACAAGTACATGTTACAATAATTACTAGTAGTAGTAGTAGTAAGTACTACTAGTACTAGTACTACTAAGTACCAGGACTACTAGTACTACAGTATACTAGTACTAGTACTAGTTACTACCAGGAGCTAATAATGACAAACTGTGTTACCGGTACTAGTAAGTTACTAATATTTAATTGACGACTCCTGTAGTGTTACTAGTACTCCTACTAAATATAATAAAATATAATGCTAACTAAAATACGAAATCTATTTACTACCAACTTCTTCATGTTCTATAGCCATAGGCCTACTCTGTTTGACCTATTATGCCGAGTTCCTGTAAATTCCGTCGAAATCCTACGTCCAACGTACGCTGCCGCTGCCATTGCTCTCGCCGGCGCGACTGTGCACGCTTACACTAATATATATATATAGCAGTAGGCAAAGCGTGCTGCCAAAATCATCGCTCGACGCCTCACTTCATTTGAAACTTTCACAGCACGAATACACATTCAACAGCTTCCATCTTTGTTTCTCCTTGAACAACAGTATTCACTTGTTATAAAAACATTAATGTCTCTGTTCGTAACCGAGCTGTGTCATGCGAAATCACACAAAGACTGACGAAATTCTCGCGTTCGCGGACCTTGCCCAGTAATGGAAATGGCTGTCAGCCGCAACACTGCAACGTTTTTTGCAACGTTCCAATGGCGAGGCTCGTACGGGGATTGGAAAGCAGTGCGCGCCGCGCGCCGCCTATAGCCATAGAACTGGAACTCGCTTCCACCATGCTCGGCTTAGGCTTAGCTCCACTCGATGCGGTAATCGAGGTTGGGAGTGAGTCCCAGTCTATATAGCCTTTGTCCTTGCAGCCATTTCCATTACTGGGCAAGGTTCGCGAACGGGAAAATTTCGTCAGTCTTTCTGTGATTTCGCGTGACACAGCTAGGTTACGAACAGAGACATTATGTTTTTATAACAAGTGAACACTGTTCACGTCCCAAATGTCTGCCCTCTGTGTCCCCCACTAAAATTGTGGACTGTTCGCTGGCAGCTATGGATGCGTGCGCCGGCGTAAGCATTCGGCGCACAGATCTATAGCTGCCAGCGCTGCATACTGTCGTAGGACGTTCCCGCGGTCGCGTGCGCCTTGCCGCGGAACTGCGCGCAAGATCTGCGCTCAGCACTTCGGGTCAACACCTTCTTTCGGCAACGCTTCTCTAGTATCCCGTCTCATCTGGATGCAATACTACTGACAGGCAGCCATCCACAACAACTACATTTAGGCAGGGACGGTTATTACCACAGGCAAAGCACTCATATGTACAGTCGAGACACAGCATACGATGTGCTTTATATGCGCTCCGGACTGAAGGTCCGCCCAGAAGTTAACGCCATCTATTGGCTATCCATGCCAAAATACGTTATTCATGCATCAACTATCTCATGTTTACCACAGTGCAGTATGGTTGACTTGTGCGCAGTGCATGCTTGTACAGCTGGTTGTGACGTCACACATTTGTTACATTGGTGCAAGCAACGTACACAGAGCAACATGGTGGACAATTAAGTCTACGCTGCCAATGCTAGCGAATCAGGGTAGAAGGGTGTGGAAGGGTCTCGCCACTGTAATACATGAGAGAGTATATCACATGCTCATCTTGTTCGGTCACTCTTCCTAACGTGGGTTGCAGCGTATGCCCTGTCACTCACCCTGACTCGCTCAATCAAATGCTGGCTTCACGAGTGAATTCACGAGACCGATAAAAAGCATTGTCCCTAAGCGTTTAGTGACTTTGATAGTCACAGCGGAAGGAGGCTGTTTAGCCAAAGAGAGCTGGTCAAGAAGTGGCCGCATCTTACCCCACCATTGCTACTTGTACCCGGGTCACCGTGTGGCACCACTTCCTAATCATTATCCTAAATTACGATGTACAATCTGCATTGCAGACCCGTGACTATTACAAGTCTCTCAAAGGTTTGCTGACTGAGGCAATTTTGTTGCATTTTAGAAAACAAACTGGTTTGAGTAGGGACACTGCTGAACAAATAATGCTTTTTGGCCAATAGATGGTAATCGATTATACCATGAACATATCTATATAATGATCATGCACACTATGGGATGTGTTATTGCAATGAGGCTATTTCAGAATGTTAAAAAATTGTCACTATGTTCCACTCTACGTTTATTCCCAAAATACCCTCCTTCATGTAATTTTAAACTCTGCTGGTAGCTTAGTAAGATATACAACTCTGACTTGACCTTAGTCTTTACTGTTAGCAGGTTATATTCTACAAGTCGAAAATGATACATTGGGTACATGCATCTAATTACTCGACATTGTATTGCATATTTCTGACGTTGCACATTTAACTAATCTGAATTGGAACTATAATTTTCATGTACTCATTTTTTGTACATTGAAGCTAGTCATCAGAACTTGCAATACTTCTGCTAAACTGTACTGATCTTTGCCATCTAGACTAAGTGGTGTTTTGTTGAAAGTTATGAAATGGGATTGTTGCAGGAACGCACCATATAGTGCGCTTGCATGTTCATTTTGTATACATGTTATTGATTATATTATATTATTATGCCTATATGTACCAACCCACTGTTGAAACTCATAGTTAACAAAGTGGGTTCAACGGTGTGAGACTGCGCCTGTGATTCAAGTTGTACTTTGAAGAGTGCAATTAAAATAAGACAGCATGCTTGACATGTACATAGCTGTCTGAAAGTAAAGGCCCCAGCACACGGTGAGGTTCGTGCTAAGCAGAAACCTCACTGTGTGCGGGGTCGATTTCACTGAGTTTTTGGTCTCACGAGGTGGTGAGGAAAATATCTGTCGTGTTTGATAATTTTGGTTTCACGAGGCTTAAAACTCAGCGTGTGAGGTTCCTGCTGAGCACGAAACTCAGTGGCGGCACATTTTGATTGGTTCTCACTCAGTGGCGGTGCATTTTGATTGGTTCAGCCGTGCACCCGCTCCAGTGACTGCTTCGTGCACCTGCTCCAGTCACCGCTTCGTGCAAACGTGCACCAGACAGTGGCACCCGCGAATTTTGGTTTCGCGAGGCTAAAAACTCAGCGTGTGCAGGGGCGTGAGGTTCCTGCTGAGCACGAAGCTCACGCTCCGTGCTCAGCACGAATCTCACCATGTGCGGGGGCCTTAAAAGTTCACTCTTGTATTTATGCACGTCTAAGTTATAATAAATATGAAATCTTGCTATGTATAGGAATGTCTGGAGTACTATAACTACGATGTAGAACAGGTGATTAACCATCTGCTGTGTGACTCGCTACCTGAGGCTCTGCAGGGACTTGATAGGGTTCTGCCAAGGTATGATAACTGTGGTGCTAGTTTACGCCACGTGTATGCTTGTGGTTCTAGTCATACATACACGACATACAGGGATGTGACCAGTGATAGCATCTTTTAACAGATTGGTTAGTTTATGAAGATACACTTATTGCTTAGAAGTGATCGTTCGCTAAGGTGATCAATGTATATTTAGTAGTTACAGCTCAATCAAGTTGCAATATACAAAATAGAAGATAATCTTTGTGAGAAATATAGATTTTTGTCTTGTAGCAGGAGTGATGATAAACATTGTGGAAATGAAGTATTACTGGTATTACAGAAAGGCGAAGAAGAAAGCCACTGTCTTGTCTTCAAGGTTTAACGTTTTCGATGGTGACGAGTTTGACGTGTTTACGCGTGACAAGATAGATATGTCAAGAGTGCATATGGGCAAAAGGTTGGTTCACTTCTTATTTTCACATGCTGTCATTTTTCTGACAAACACCACTACACCTAATGACCAAATTACTGACAGATAATAATAATAATAATAATAATAATAATAATAACATTACCAAGTTATTAATTGTATAAAACTAACAACTAACTTAAAACTATAGTATCAGGAGCAAGTTCTTATTTACTCCTGATACTATTACATTTCCCTTTACTTTTGCCTATTTATATATAGTTTATCAATTATTGTAATTAAAGTTTTGGTTTTTATACATGCCATGCCCATATAGTATAGAACGTGTAAACTTCTGTATAGAAATGTGTCATCGCAGGTTTCATGGTTTTGTAAAATTCTGGGTGAAGATTTCTTTTCAATGGCTAAGCTTGTCAAAATCTTATTATACCTCGAAGACAGCTCCAACCAGTTATGTGTAAAACGTCTGTAATTGTGTCTACATACTTAATCTTGCAGAATCACAAATTGGTGTACAGTCAAACCCGTATATGAGTGTCGTACGTAATTTCGTACTATGGGTACGCAATTAGATACAGAACTCGTAGAGTATGTGACAAGTACGTTTACTCAGCAGAACCACACGTGCATCACTGTCGGACCCGTGCTGCCATCTATCGTGACATATAACATAACTATAACAAACTATGACAATTAGCATCACTCAATGTAAATGCCCTAACTGTCTATTATAGACATGCATTCATCATGTGGAGGTGACTGCTAACACAGGTTTTGTTGTATAAATGAGGTGTACTGTGATATAACGTTGGCCCCGACTATGTATCTGCTGCGTGACACACAGAGAGGCGAAGGACACGACAGTCGTGCTGGATGACAAGTCTCACGTGGAGAAGCTGAAGGATTACATCCGTGAGCGCTTCACCGTTGTCAGCGACGACGACGACGATGAACAGGCGGACGTGTATGACGACGAATACGATGACACGTACGACGCCAACCAGGTCGGCGCCGACGACGCAGACTCCGCCGATGAGCTGCTCTCTCGCAGGTGAGACAACGAGTCACGCAGTCGTGATTAAGTGATCGGCCGCGGGCCATCGCCATGATGATGTGACAGACCGTAAGTGGCCTGCGGGTCATCATCGTGACAGTGCGGCCGGCCGTCAGCGGTCTGGCCCTCGTCGTGACGACGCGTTCAGCCGCGAGTACATAGCCCACGGGCCATCGTCATGGCGATGCGAGTATTTTAGTCCTGTTCGTCGTATCAGTTGAGCATTCTGGGGTGAGACGAGCTGGACAGTGATCTCTGATCAGCTGCCCACTGTGATCCAACCAAAAGATTTTGTGTAATTGCCTGTTCACTTATGTTGTAAAGCAGTGTGACGACTGACAGTGCGGTTGCTTCGGCGAATTTTCGATGTCCATAACTGAAGTAGTTATAGCTTGCTTCAAGCATATTTTTTATTGTAGGCCTTTTGTAACTCCTCGTGTTTTCACACGCAACGATGAAGTAAATGAAGACGTTCAGACTCCACAACAGGTATAGATATTATGCATAGTACTGGAGTGTTACGATGACGGTAAATCTACATGTGCTTTAGCCTGTACCATACGGTCCCAGTCTATAAAGAGGATAATAATAGGACTGCTGCAATGGTCACACACTGCTGGTTTTGGATCTACACCTCACTAGTTCTGCCTGCTCCCAGTCTCAATTAATTAGTAATTAAACATTCCTGGTTAGCAACCATCTATATACATTATACATCATTGTCAGAATCAAAATTAGTGTTTAGCTCACCTTGACATCGTCAAGATGAGCTATTGCCATTGGGCGTCGTCCGTCCGTCCGTCAACATTTGGCTATGGTCAACGATAACCTAAGAACCGTTTGACCCACATGTTTCAAATTGCATACAGTTGTTACTCCTATGGGAGAGATTTTCTTGCTGGCACGCCTACTTTTTGGCAATTTTTGGTATGTGAATGAATAAGGAGTGGCCACAAAACATATCACAGGGGTTACTAAATTATGCAAATTAGGTAGATTTTGGTAATTTCACTATGCATTTCAGTGTCTGCCTACGGTCAATGATAACTCAAGAACCGTTTGACCCACATGTTTCAAATTGCATACAGTTGTTACTCCTCTGGGAGATTTTCACGTTCTATTTTGGAGCACGCCAGTTGACGTACTTTCGAGCCACGCCCACTTTGGCAAAAATGGAAATGGCCATAATGATAAGTTAGTTCAGGTTCAACGGATTTTGCTCATTTTTGGTATATGAATGAATAAGGACTGGCCCCAAAACATATCACAGGAGTTTTTATTTTTTTTAAATTATGCAAATTAGGTAGATTTTGGCAATTTCACTATGCATTTCAGTGTCTGCCTACGGTCACAACGATAACCCAAGAACCGTTTGACCCACGTGTTTCAAATTGCATACAGTTGTTACTCCTATGGGAGAGATTGGAAGTTCCTATTTTTAAAGACGCCAGTCGACCTACCTTCGAGCCACGCCCACTTTTTGGCAAAAATGGAAATGGCCATAAGTCAATTTCACTCGTACCTTTGACCAAAATATCAGAAAAATGTCAATCTAACTGGTTAACAAATCTACAATCATATCTATGTGTAATATTGTGTTTTAGATTCTTCGTTACAATAATTTGACTGGAATATTTTATTGTTTTTACTTGCGCGATAATCGAAAACAAAAATGGGGATCATTTAGGCGTAGCGCCATCTCTCGCCCAGATTTCAGACTCAGATCTGAAACATTTATTTTCGCATCAAAAATTATGCATATATAATTATCAAGAGTATATATTAAATGGGAGATATGCTATATAATGGGAGTTCTCCCATATATACTCTTGTTTTATATAATGTAGGTGGATAGTTGCTGAATTAAAAATGACTTGTTGGCACTCGCTCATTTGTGTACTTTTTTGTGTAGAGCTGTCCAGACCAGTCCAGATGTCGGGCATTGTAAATTGTCCTACATGTGTATGATAGATTTGTATTCATGTGCACTGACCATTCACACTTTGAATTACATTGTGACCACGTTGTATGCAGGTCGGACTATAGCTCATATTTAAGTGGCTTTGAATTCAGTACATTTGTAATGTTATTATCAAGAGCGTATAAAGAAGGAGAGCGTACAACGGTGAAATGCTGAAACCATGTTGCAGTATTAGTGGAATAAATAAACTTTCCCCGTTTTATTTTGACGATTCTTGACAGTAATAAGCTGTCCTACCTTGCTAATATAAAACAAACCGCTTGTCCCTACGATGCCCCTACGCTGAGATAATGAGTGGTGAAAACCTGGTTTTTCCCCGAAATCCGAATCAAATGACTAGGCACTGCGACCCTCTCTCACTTTGTGGCCAGTGTGTTGCTTCCGGTCGCCGCTGTGTAGCGCCATGGTAGCGCTGAGTCACGTCATACTACCAGAGTTTACTATACATCCAGCGTGCGGTGGGCGTGAGGTGGGCACGGGTGGGGGTCATCACTATAGCAATCAATAAAAGACGTCATTCATTCCATTTGTCAATCATTGACCGAAACACGTGAGGTCTCCCGAAGTTATCTCAAAGCGAGAGAGGGTCGCAGTGCTTAGTCATCTGATTCGGATTTAGGCGAAAAAACCAGATTTTCACCGCTCATTCACTCAGCGTAGGGGCATTGTAGGGACAAGCAGTTTGTTTTATATAAGCAAGGTAGGACAGCTGATCAATAATACTGCAAAGAATCGTCAAAATAAAACGGGGAAAGTTTATTTATTCGACTAATACTGCAACATGGTTTCAGCATTTCACCGTTGTACGCTCTCCTTCTTTATATGCTCTTGTTATTATGTATGTACTATAGGATAGGATTTCGGGTTATTCTAGCAATATACTTTATACAGTGATGATCTCTGCTACGCTCATATTTCGAGATATAACATTCCCCCACACCAGAACTGGCAGATTTGATCACATTTCAGTCCGTCATAAATGAAACATTTACCAAATTTTAAATATCATCTCCCTCTTCTATCACACCCAAGGTGAGCTATAGTGTCATTGACACTTTCATTTCTTGTACAGTTGACAGAATTTTGTTACGTAAAGTTAACGAGGAAATTTGGTTAGATTTTTCATTCTCATAACTGACGGTCAATGGTTTAAGATAAAAAGTTTATATTAAGAATTATGTTAATTTTGTTTGTTTCCAACAACTGACCCTTGGTTTGTACCCATTCCTATACTTGGTTTTCATGGAATGTCATAAATAATTGCTTATCCAAATGTCCCTGGTTTGCAGAAGCAAGAGTTGGAGGAGAAGGTGACCTGGCGACCAGGGGAGTTTGTTCCGTTTGTAACAGACCCTGCCCTTCTGCGGGAAAAGGCTGAACAGCGTCGCCAAGCCATGCGAGCACGCGGAAGAGGCGGACCCCCTCCCTCCAGAGTTGAGGGCAAACCAAAGGGTCAAGGTCAAGACGGGTCAACAACACATGCACGCCAGCGCAAGGAGCAACATAAAGGATCGAAGGCAAATCACAATAGAAAGGCTATGGCATCCAGAAAAATGGCCAAAGGAATGTTTTAGCACATAAATTACTAACCTCATTTGCTCATGTGGTCTAGTTGTGATGATTATGTAATGAATTACTAACCTCATTTGCTCATGTGGTCTAGTTGTGATGATTATGTAATGCCATTTTATGCACAAGTGATTACTCAATCTAGCTGTTCATGTCATAAGCAGCCAAGGACAATGTACAGGATGTTCTTAGGCTACGTTCTAGTTGGGTACACGGTTTGTTAATGTATTTATTCGCCGTTCTTATTAAATATGCTCATTAAATAGAACAATTATAACAGTCACAGTCTCTGATTACTTGATCAGTCCTTGCACAACCTTCTTAATGAAATTTTATTGAACAAGTCCGCAGAGCGACAGCGCTCAACTGACGTGTACTGTAGCCAGGTATTCTTCTAATAAACTGGAAACCAAATCAAGTGCGCGCTCCTGCCACCGCGTTCGCGCTCAGAGCATATATCTAGGATACTACTAATACAGATCTAAAATCTATGATAGGCTTTGCTATACCTACTGGTAGTACAGTAATAAAGATACAGCTGTGTAACTTTAATGACTTCGCTATATTAACATGTTATCATGGATATGCGTCGAGCGCGAGCGTAGTGGTCGTGGTGGGGGAGGGTGGGGGAAGGCTCCTAGGGGCTCTAATAGCAAAAGCAGTTCAGTACTTTGTTAACAGTCAAGAAATCCATGTTTAACCCTCCTCTTGAGGGTCAAAAGGTTATCAGACACTTACTCTTCGCACGTCAGCGGAAAGTAGATTTCATGGTCCATTCAATAAAGTGATAAAAACGGTAAGTCAGCGCTGAAACAAAAATGTTTTGCACTCGGTCCCTTAGACCATGTCCTCAGAAAATGTCTGATATCTGACCTTTCCCCCACTGCCCTTTGACCTGTGACCTCCAATTTCGCGCTGGTGATTGGTTTCCTCCCCATCACACTATACATCGAATATTAAGAGCGTAGGTCGAGCCGTTGAGATTTGTGCCGCAATTCCGAATTTCCTCCTATACCCTTAAGGGGGAAATATTCCCTCTCCATTGACACATCTTGACCTTTGACCCCCCAAATTCGACATCCCGAGTCCTTTTCGCGACCCCCCCCCCACGTCCCGAATATCAAAACCGTACGTCGAGTGGTTAAGATTTGTGCCCAACTGTTGACGGACGGACGGACAAACATGCGATTCTACAAGCTGCATCTGACTTCGTCAGCTGAGCTAAAAAGAGACAACAAAACAAAATATTTAACGTGGCATCATTGATAGTCTACTTGAACGTAGTGACTATCATTATATTATGAAAACACACTAGTGACAATAAAGATACCATGATAACCAAGATCAAAATTCCTGGACGCTATATAATTGTAAATTTTACAAGAACATTGGCAATTACTGACACACATTGTAGGTAATGATGGGTGATACAAATCACGCCATGTTATTAAGTTGTTTTCACGGCACAAGCTGTCTGCATAAATGGCTTCGAATCGGTAGGTCATTCGACAACGCAGCAGGTGTGCGTAACGGTTCTTTGTGCTGGCACTTGCTAGCAGCGCGAGCTACGCGTAGACGTTTGTGGCAGCTCCAGCCTCGCTGGCTGTGATGCCGTGTTTAAGTTGTAACCTGTTGTTTGAGTTATTAAACCAGCATTAAATCTATACGATAAATGTTAGTTCTTACGACGGAGACATAACAATGGGCACTGTTGTTCCAACACTGTTGTCAGAAACAAAATCATCTTCACATTAGCCTTAACACTGACTTTTCTTGTAGACAATTGATAGAACGTTGTTTCATAAATTTCTGAGGAAATTTTCTAGAATTTTTCATTCCCGTAACTTCTGTCAATGATTGTCAATAACGTAAATTGAAAAATTAAAACGTAAAATTAAAAATACTATACTATATATTCTATACTATGTACTAATATCAATACTAATTTAGCTTATGATAACGGGCCCCTAGATAGGTTATGACGTTTGACACGTGAATGATAAAATGTCAGACTTATAGGTTAGATAACCTTGAAAATGGAAGAGAAGACACTAGTTCAATACACACACGTGATAAGTTGAAGTTACAAACACAAACCCTATACATTTAGCAGACATTGTTACATGTCAGATGAGCAAATTAAGATTGCTTGGACGCCAAGACACTGAGAGAAGATATTACATTGGCCAAGTAAACAAAAAGCTACTGAAATATATGTTGTGCACTGAAATCAGAATTGTAACAATAGTGTGTACAGTGGTGTATATGCCATTTTACAGCTGTGTCTTCTACAACACATGAAATATTTCAATTGCACAGCTTGGTGAGATAACATGCTTTAAATACATTAATTTCACACATCCTGTACAATGCTTTCAGAGGACACAGAAAATAATAAATGCTGACACTCCTGATGCGGATTACGTAATGGATAGTTAATCGTTGGTAGTTAGTTGATCGCGAGTAATATTCAATGTGATGCGACCAGAAGTATCGGGATACTGGCAATAGGTTATCTTCCAGACACAATAAATACAGCAATACACTTAACAGCTTTTGTTGCAACCAGTACAATAGGAGCTGCCATTAACAAATTAGTGTTGAGGTCTGAAGTCGGGGTAAATAGCTTAAACTTCAACAAGTGATATAATTAAGACAACATTATTATAAAAATCTGCTTTACAGCAGGTAACAATGGTTTTTAATAAACTTTTTATACATGGGCACCATGTCAACTATACCTACTGTTACATAATTCCTTTACATAAGGGCATTGCATAAATATCTACCACACTGCCCGGTTAAAGGTGTGGTTTCACTGTCGCACTACAAAATGGAAAGTCATGTACCCTATAAGTCTGCACGTGCCTTCGGCTTGGTCTACGTGAATGAAACACTTGTTAGGTTTAGAGTTTGAGGCAATTAATAGAAACACTGGTAGTTTGTGTATACATGGCTGTATCAACACAATTCCACCACAGCTTAGTAAAAACATGGATGTTGTAAATTTTAAATATCTACTGCAAAGGTACTCCATAATACTTCCACATGCTTGCCACATAAGGAAGCATGCACCCAAGAGCTGGACGAGCTAAAGAGCATACAATGATTTTAACCGGGCTGAAGCCAGTGAGCTAAGAATGGCACACGAGGAATTATAACACCTTTTCTCTCAACTACTATCCGTCTGTATTCTTGACACTGTATTTTTCAAGTCCATTCTGGTTGATGATGCAAATGTGCTGCAAGGAAAAACAAAAGCACGTTTTAGAATAATTCGCTATTAATAATCTGTTACTGAAATATGCTACCACAAAACGGACTAGCTTTCTACTGCTGTTCATGGTTATAATTGACCAAGGTACATAAATCTGCATATTTTATCAGCTCCTAATGAAAGATAAACAATTAAGTAACAGAATCCTGCACATTTGGCTGAGTTTGTGCGCAATTTCTTTTACAAATGCTTACATTACAGTCACGAAAATATTCATTGTAATCAAGTGCGTATCCAACAAGGAATTCATTTGGAACTTCAAAGCCTATGTCTGAAATGAAAGAAAAACATCGGAAAACATGAGACAAGACCCATCAAACTGTTCTTCATGACACAAGCATATGTTCAGGAGCAGCAAATACCACTTGTCGGAGGTCACAGTATTTCTTGTGAATGGGGTTAGCCGCTAGAAACAGTTGCCGCTGGAGGGCAGCACATCTGCAGAGGTGAAGATTATCCGCGTACCCATATGCACACCCGGGATAGAGTGGGGGAAGTGGGTGTTTATTCTTTTGTGTGTGCTGAGGAGTTATGTAATATGTTTATTGAGATTCACTGTGATAGTAGTCGTGCATATGATTGTGAAGTGGGTGTTTATTATTTTGTGTGTGTGTGCTGAGGAGTTATGTAATATGTTTATTGAGATACACAGTAATAGTAGTCGTGCATATGATTGTGAAGTGGGTGTTTATTCTTTTGTGTGTGCTGAGGAGTTATGTAATATGTTTATTGAGATACACTGTGATAGTAGTCGTGCATATGATTGTGAAGTGGGTGTTTATTCTTTTGTGTGTGCTGAGGAGTTATGTAATATGTTTATTGA
>NW_014578478.1:45730-59605 GCF_000485595.1 Priapulus caudatus
CCGAATATCGTGACCGTACGTCGAGCGGTTAGATTTGTGCCCAACTGTTGACGGACGGACGGACGGACGCTCGGACGGACGCTCGGACGGACGCTCGGACGGACGCTCGGACGGACGGACGATCATGCGATTCTACAAGCTGCATCTGACTATGTCAGATGAGCTAAAAACCAAAGTAATTTTAATACTTACAGTCTGGTCTATATCCTATACTCAGAGGTGTCCTCTTCACTAGCAGGCTAAGTGACACAACACAAAAACAACCAGTTTATATAGCTCATCTATTAACACCATGGATGATTTTATTATTGATTTTAAATGTTTTTTATTATAATTGTATTTGTTTCTCACCAAATATTTAATCTAGAGCACAGAATCTAGGTATATATAACTAATCTAGATTAACATCAACTGAGCTATTTTTCTCTATAAAGGAAAGGAATGCCAGAACCACAGCAGGAACGTTTTTTTGCACACGAGAGTTTATCGACTCGCTACTTGCACAACTAACTGCTGTAATTTTAAATAACGTCATTGCATTTTAATTTGCATAAAATCAAATCAATATCAAGGTTTTTAGATTAACTTCTACATCGGACATATATCAGCACACCCTGCAGGCTGCTTATGACTTCTGAAGTACATTCTGTGTACCCATGTAAGTGACAGAAAACTCTGTGTGGAGCTAAAGTACATTTTACAACCTAAGCATACATAGCTAACACACAAACTGATAATATTATAAACTTACTAGCATTGCTATTTACTGTTTTAGGCTAAACTATTTCATGTTTTAAGGTTTTTGTTTAAAACCATAGCATACTACTGGCATATACCTGGCAACGCTGACAGACTTCGGGTTGTGTTCGTTAAGAAGCTCAAGTAGTTTCTCCATGGTTCGCCCAGTGTCTATGATGTCCTCTACCACCAGCACATGCTGCAATGAAATGAGACAAGGCCATGCAATCTAAGCTTAAAATAGAAGCACTAAGCAAATCTAACAGCTTAAAACTATACACTTATATGACGTTACAGTTACATAATCATGGTTGTGTAAGCTTACTGTGATAACTATTGTGAATTGCAGCAGGTATGATAAATGCAGCTGAAACTACATAATTTGAAATCTACCATTATTTAGGTGAGCAGATATTTTTTATTTAATAGAAAACATGAAAGTTGAGAACACTAGAGATGATGTGTAATGCTGAAAACTTGATTACTTTTCCATAAACATGTAAATTATGAGAAATTATGAAAAAAAATGTCCAAAACTTCACGATCCAGACCCAAGAAGAGGGGTATTATACCCTTTACCACATACCCGGCCCTTCAGGCTCCTTAGATGATCTCCGCCAATTACCTCGATATGACCCGTTGATTGATCATCCTAGTGTGAAAAAAACACATGGTTCCAATGTGAGTCGCTCAATTAGGCTTTGCCAATTTACAATTCATTTTAACTACAATTGACTTCTCATGCTAATTCAAATTCTACTGGATTGAAGTTATTGTGTTATAAGAGGTCGTAACCAATTCAGTGTTATAGTTTTAAACAGCTAAGAAAGAGCCAATATTATGCATCAAGTGATATCCTCGTGCTAACATGGGCTATTCAATTGTACTTTAAAATTGCACAAATGGTAATTTGGCAACAAGACTTAGGAATTAGTGAGACATCAATGGTTGTAATTAAATATGGTACATTCAATTAATAATCTCAAGTCTAACTATAAATTTACAGTGAACTATCTGCATTTGACATTAATTTAATTGAACTGTGAAGCACAATATCTTCTAAACAGCAAACTTTAATAAAAAATTGTATATAAATTTGGTTTTTGGTCTTACCTACTATATATATAAATATATAGTAGTATCAGGACTACACCGATAATGCACGGTTTACGATAAAGATACCTCAACCAACATATAGTTATTGGCTCGTTATGAGAACAAATAATCCCGATGGAAGACACTTTAATTCTCATGTGACATATTTATCTGCACTCTGCTCAGCCCATCCTCACATAGTTCCTTTGCATGTTGTTAATCTCGGGCAACATTATAATCAATGATGGCAGCAGTTTGATCAAACTTACAATGTCATTGATAATTAAATTAGTATTAAAAAAAAATTATAGTCAAACATTGAGCTATTTTAGCTATTATATGACACATCCAAACCAGGGCAACCTTAGGGTAAAGCAAAGCACCTTTGCGTTTCGGAGGTGCCGCTCAAAACACGAGCATATACATCAGGAGTACATAATAGGTACCTGTATACACCATGCAAGCATGCACCATACGTTTTTTTATCCTGATACCTGTTTTAGTTCAAAAGGTGCATGTTATGTTATGTCGATGGGTATATACTTGCGGAGCGGAATAAACTTTGAATAAGGAACGCCGACACAGTTAATTGTTTCGCACGCTTCATTAACTGACATTGTATGTATGTATGTGTGTATGTATGTAGGTTTATGGTTGTTTCATGAACGCGGTATTTTGTTCATGATATATATGCTTGTGACCGTTTTTGTGTGTGTGTGGAAAATCGTTTCTTTAATTTGTGCTAACCAGTGACGGTACGTTTCCACTATATTGTTAGACCGCTGGACACATTCTTCAATCAGGGTTTGATATAGGCCTAAAACATTTCATCGACAATATGAAATCACTTTTGCGTATTTTTGTTGGTTGTACGATGTGTACGATGTGTGGAAGTGACAAAGGTTGTCAGGTCCACGTCGGTGCTGTGTATTAAGGCCCTGTGTGCCTGGGCTGTGTGCCCTGGGATTATGAGGATATTTTGCCATAATCAGGCTTCTGATATAAGGAAGCACATGGCTTGAAACGTGGTTTCGGTAATGCGTGTTGGTATACACGCATTCGCCACGTACGTTACAGCCATAAAAATACGCATGAGTGAAATTACGCATATGTAATTTGGCAGCGATATCAGAATGTTCATGCCAAATGTGTTGAGTTTCTGATTTCTATTGTGGTAGACTTTTATCGTTACTTGTTTTCTACGCTTCATATGTGATCTCTTATTGTATTTTGATTGTTGTTATGTGTATCTGTGTATCGATGTTGTATTATAGTGGTCATATGGATTTTTGTTCAAACTGTATTTTTGTATTGACGTATCATTTATTGAGTATATTAATTGGTGTTCGGTGAAAGAGATATTGTATTAGTATAGTAAGGGTACGAGCAATTTTGGGTAATGTTGGATTGTCTAATAGCCAGGATGAGAGACAGGTGTGCGTGTGTGTGCGCGTGCGTGTGCGTGTGTGTACGTAGGGTGGATTAAGATTAGGGTGTATTTTAGATTAGCGAGGACGCTAAAGTCAATGGCTTATAGAAGCCATCGTCTTCGAGGAAAGGGAGGTAATGTAAAGTATGGTTTGCAGATGGTAAAATAGTAGTTGTGTTTAGAAATGTCGCGACAAGGGGTTACATTATGTGTTGGTCGGCGGTAGCGTGGTTGTTGTAGTATGGATGATGGAGATGCGAAACGGTTGAGAGGGAGTTGTTGTACATGTGTGCAGCATATGTCGGTTGTCTGGGCGCGAGCCGACGTTCTTTGTTATCTAGAAATGTATAAAGGGGAAGGTTCTTGGTTGTGAGTGAGATCGGACGGGAGTGCGCGAGGCACGCGTCTGCATGCCTCTGTGCGAGCATATGTGGTTTGAGAAACAATATACTATTTTGCTGAACACTACTGCTTGGAGTTTGGAGTTTCAATATTCATCGCTACAACCGATCTACATTTAAACGGGTAACGTCATCTTCGTCGTTACATTTCGTCATTAATCCCTATTATGTACTCCTGATATACATGGTGCGAAATTAACGCGAGTCCGGAGTCAAATACTCCCTGATTTACTGTCGGACTCCCTGATTTGACATATATGTAAATTCTGCTATACTAACTAGTTCGTTCCAGAGCATGGCCTCCTCATTATTCCCACGCAAAATTACGGTATTTTTTCAGCAAATGTCCAAAGAAAATTTGGCAGACGTGCAACCGCACGAATCTTCAAAATAAGCACATGTATGCGTTATTGTTAATATCTTAAGTTTTGAACTTCAGACTGCGGACTCCCTCATTTTTCCGCAGACTCCCTCTTTTTGAGGGCAGGGAGTCAGTTGGACCCCCTTGTTCAAAAGTTAATTTCTACCCCTGATATATATTGATATAGATCTATACAGTATAGTTTCGACATGCATGTGGAAAAACGCACCAATTTAGGTACATATATATACATGTATACTACTAAATACTAAATTCTAATTCATGTAGCTGACATTTTTTTAAATATCTAAACTTGGACTGCTATAATGATTTTTTAAATTGCACACCTACTTTATAATAAGAGGGTGTAATACCCCCGTCACACCAGGCCCCGATCTCACTACGCTCGTACTACGCTCTAAGAGTCTGGCAGTTCAATGACGTTGCGCGTGATCGCGATTCGTAGCGCGGGTGCATCGTCCACCTAAATGAGCGTGAGTGTTCGCTCAAATTTTGAGCATGGTTCATAACGAATGCGTGGTGTCGCGAGCGTGTGGCGGAAAAACAGCGCAGTGGCGGACGTGTATTTTAGAGACCGTGAAGGCGTAGTTACTCTTCACGTAACTTCGATTCGCGGTCACAACGAACTTAATGATCGTGATCGCAAAGCATCGGCGTGCCCGTGACACAGTCCTTGTCTCGCGCCTGTTCTCAGCAAACGGATGTCCAATACGTTTTCATTCATTATCGCTGTTTCACCTCCTACGAGTTTTTTTTTTTTTTGTTTTCCATTTTGTATATTTGTCTCTGGCGGACTTTTTTGACCATACTTGCTCTTATTTTCGCTATGGCCATGGTTGCGTCTCTATGCAAAGCTCGATTCCCGTTCGTATACTGATTTGTACTACGTCGTCAACACGCTGCAGACCCACGCCGTTTGTGGCGTTCGCATTACGTGTTAGTTGCGTCAATACCACGGCTAGGATCACGTTCCATGCGAAACTATTGGGGTATAAAATTGGGTTGGTCTACTCATGGCCACTCTCCTACCATTCAGGTTGTCCACTATTGGATGCAAGGCAAGCACTACTCCATGCCAATGTTTCTTCTGTAGAAGGACAACTCGGAATTACTTCGATTCGCCCAACGTCCCCTCAACATCTTGAGGAGGTATAGGAGGAGAAATAGAAGATAATATGTAGAAAATAATTCTTGATGTGAACAGCACGGCAGATACGAATGATGATGTCTAGAACGCGGCGCGGTATTTATATGGTCGTTGCCAGCGCAGTCGGCGCCTGCCTAGAGCGTGATGAAGTCGCACTAGGAGCGTGACTTGCGCGCAGTTGAGGCGCGGTGAGCGTTGCTTAGGCGCAGTGAAAGCGTCGTTTTGAACGCAATGCGATCGGATTGGTCGCAATAAAGACGCAGCGGGCGCAGTGCAAGCGTGATGCGGGCGTGGTGTTGAGCGTGGTATAGAGCGTGGTGAAAGCTTATCACGTATACGAACACCAAAGGTCACTGCTCCCCTAGTTAATCCTGACCAATAACTCAAAGTTAAGATTGCATCTTAAGGCTATATTTAAATGTCACCTGATAGCTACTCTGGCAATACTATTAGAAAGAACATATTAAGCATTTTCCAGTATTCAAAATAATCAACAATACAGTTCCTCACTAGGTCAATGATACACATCATGAACAAAGTTTCAACTTGAACTTGAAGTTGTATACATTTATACTCCCAGCACGGGGTATGGTTGTTGGCCTTACTCTAACTAGCCAGCAAATAGTGCAGTGGAGTACCGATACCTACGGATGCTGCCAACTAAAGCCAATCAGAACAACGTGGCTTACTTAAGGTCACTTGAGTTTCACCAAGTTAGAACTCTAACCCCAGACCCCTTAGACCAGTGGTTCTTAACCTTTTTGAGTCATGGACACCTTGGAGAATCTGGTGAAAGCTATGGACCCTTCCCCAGAAAATGCACATAAGCACATAAACGCAGAATTTTGCATACAATGGGGTTCACGGACACCCTGAATCCCATCTGCGGACCCCAAAGGGGTCCATGGAGCACAGATTAAGAAACCCTGCTTTAGACTGAAGTTCTATGTGCAAACCATGCTCTGCTCATGTGACACTGCTCCTCTCCTCCAAACCTTACCAAAACCACTTCCCCACATTTAAAATTTTAAACATTTGAATGTCTTATTTATTTTTGGGTTGTTGCAGGAGCATTTTCACAATGGCGATGTTAAATTTGACAACGGCAGTGCGCCACTATGGCTCTTATGTATAAGAAACCCTGGTTATGCATCATAGCTTTTCTCAAACACCCTACATAATGTATATAAACTTTATCTCCTGGTAACTAGATCACATAGTTTGTGCTGCCATTTTCCAGGCGGATTGACAGATGCCAATGGGATACTAACAGTGCCATCTTATTTTGTCACTAAGCTCTTAACATTAAAATAGTGTTAGTTTAAACACAACGTCAAATACTCACGTGCACAATAACAAAATAAAAGATGCTATTAGTGTAACGTGAACTTAACTTCCGTGTAAATTACAAGAATACGATATATAGCTAAATGGCAATATGGCTTATGGCTTCGCAATGGCAAAAACCTGCAGGCGCTAATGCATGCTTATTAGTGACCCAATCATATTGATCCACTACCAGTATAATTCCATAGACTTGCACTGCGGACTTCAATGATCAGAGAAACCTGTGGTTATCGGTTGCTATAAGTTATTTTCCACGTAGGCTAAGATTGATATGAGCATGTATGTGTGTATTAACATGCTGTGAGTCACACGTCAACAAAATCTAAGTTACCAAAAAGGCACTGCCACTAAGATTCACAAGAACAGGCTTCTGCTGTTGTGAACTCTGAGGAAGGTATATATATTATATATATTGTATCAGGACTTAATAATGACAAATGTTGTTGTTTGTCATTATTAACTCCTGATTGTATGTATTACATATGTTCTCGAAAGCTCGGAAAACAAAACATTGACTATTTTTATAAACTATTTATTCGAAATTATTTTTATATTCACATATTTATATCTTAGTATATAGGTATATATATATATATATATATATATATATATATATAATATAAATAGTGAGTAAGTAAAAACACATACACCCATGCAAGATTTAATACTATATATATATATATAATATAGTATATATTATATATATAATATATATATATCTGCATGGGTGCTATGTGTTTTTACTTATTTTTATAATAACTAGCTGCGCGGTACCGCTGCCCGCTGTGGTAAATCGCTGCTACTAATTCGATACTACTATACTAATAATGGGACAACAGTAAGGCGAACATTGGTAATAACATTCGACAATGAATTGCACCCAATATCAATATTTAGGAAACGGTCTTTAATAAGATAATAAGCATGGGGAAAACTGTTACGTATGACATTTATATGAACAGCACAACCCAACTTAGAACACCTGAGACATATATTTAATAGTAAATTATCGGCTCATAGCGCGTCNTTTCGATTTCGGTTTCGGTTTCACAATACCAGCAGCTGATGAGATCATGAGGTGAGGGCAAGAAAATCAATAGTCATAGGCTGTGCTGACATTGTGTGAAGATTGCCGAATTGAGGGGTTTTTCACGGATTTTTCGGCAAGTTTGACGGTTTGACAGGTTTTTTTCAGCTACGAACACGCCCGGGGTATAAGAGATGGCCCTGTGAAAATTGCATCCAGATCGCTTGGGCGGTTTGACCGCCTATAGGGAAGATACATACATAGATACATACATAGATACATACATAGATACATACGAACTCAAATATATATTAGATTGATACACAAGTAGGAGGCTGATCTTATAACTCCAGCACGTTCATATATATATAAACCTACATGTATGCTATGCCATCCATTTTTGAATTTCAATTAATGTTCCTTCAAATAATAATTAAATACAAAATCCCTATTACATTACAGCTCTTCATTTAATCTAATCAGTGTAACACGAAAACGATGAAACATGTAAATAATCTTGTTACAGACATAATTAATGTGGCTTGACTATGGCCATGCAATTTAATGTATAGTTAGTAGTATTTTATATTAATTAGTAGGCCTATGTAAATTTAAATGAATCTATATGAGCATTACTGTTGCACATAGCCAGTGCCACAAAATATGATTAGAAAATCTCGAAATGAATATTAAAGTATCAAATTTACAATGCTAAGTGAAATGACACCACGCCAAAAAAAAACACAACATACATTTACATATCTGACTATAGCCAATTATTGCACCAAATAAATAAAAAAGCCATATTTATGCCACTATATATCAGCATTTCCTAATTCAATAGAATCACCTGCATTTGTTGATGGTCTGCCATCCCCAGCTTATCCTGAAATACATTATAGGGGGAGTTGCTCAACGTTTTTAAGCAAGATAAAAATATAGTGGATAATTTTATTTCAGATGCTGCAGATTTGTGTAAACTAGGCACAAAAAATTGGAGCCCTGTATCAACCGATAAGCAGCCAATTTTCTTTGTGCTTGGTGGATTGAAGCTATTTTATCACCACGACAAACATCAGATTTAGGCATGATAACGGGTTTTCTTTGTTATAATTTTATTTCTTGAACATGAAAAAAAGCACACAAGAAAACGTTTCTCTGCTTAAAATGTCTCCTGCTCACCCAATTATCACACAAGTGTTTGCCACTTGACTTGATTCATCAGCCTTGCAATGGATATCTGTCAAATGACAGGAAACCAGAGGTATTGGCCATATTAACTGAAGAGACTGACAATTTAAAAGAGATGATTCCAGGGTTTGTAGAAGAGTTTAAAAGTTTACTACATGCCGGCACAGATTAGCAGTTCACAGTGAGCTCCCCAGCTTAACGGCTCATTGTCACTAGGACATATAACAGCTAAGTGAGCTGTACCCTCCTGATTCACCCTGATAGCCACATGGATTAATAGCATTCCAAGGGTTACTCTGGGAAATTGAAAAGTGTAGATAAAAAATATCCAATTGACTTTTTTGTAGCCAATGTTAATAATTTGTAGCAATTTTTTGTCCACATAATTTCATTCTAAATTACCTACTTGAACAAAATACAGAGAATCAAAAAAGCATGCTGTACGCTGCCGATTACCCAGTTTGGTCACTTTTAGCCAAAAAATAGCCAGTCCAATATTTTTATAACCACTACAAAAAAGTGTAGCAATTGGCTATTTTGGCAAGTGGTAGAGTAACCCCTGGCATCCAATGAATTAAGAACTCATCCTGTTAAATTAAATAATCAACCTAATGATCATCGTGGTGAAAAAGGTGTGCAGTTTACACCCTGTCCCGCCTCTCACTCCTCCTGCACACCTGCATTACCAGACAGTGATATTATGCTGCACTGTCGCACATGCACATCAAGCTCACCTGATAGCTCTTTAGTCGGATGAAGTCGACTGCGATCGGCACGGAACCGGTCTCCGCTGAGCTGTTGAGCGCTTTAATGCAGTCGATGAGGTCAGCGAAGAACTTGTAACCACCCTTAAGAACACAGAGCGCCACCAGTGGACCTTTGCCGATGTCATGCCAGATATCTCGTGCCAGCCGCTCTGTCCTGCAGTACAGATAGCGCACACACTCAGGGAATGATTATGTATTTTACTGACATACACAACAATTAAAGTTATGCAATCAAGTCTCTTTTACCACAGCTCTACTGATAAAGAAATTTACAAGATACCAGATACTAATATGTCTGGATACAGTAGTCTCTAATAGAGGTGCGCAGTATTATCGGTATAATAATATACCATGTTTTATGGCCCATGTCAGTAAACACCGAGGTACTCTTTAGATGTACCTGTGTTTTGAACTGATGTTGAGCACATATAAATAAATTGAATCATATCATGTTTCTTTCACTTCTAGATGTTTGTATTGTCTTCATGAACAGACCTCCATTGTCCTACACGATTCACATTATCTTTGAGTGTCTCCAGAATGTTCTTATATGATATGTGCTGACAGTATTATAGACCTGTTCACTGTAGACTAGTCCCTGCCATCATCTCCACTCAGAAGTTCGCTATGCTAGACCCACAAGAAAAGAATGAAAGTAGGAACCCATAGCATGCTAAATAATACATTATTTTAATGAGAGTGAAATTATTGGATCTTACTAACTGTTCAATCCGTGTGTTTATATATTTTGATTTGTCAGTGTTTGTTGCATCATAACTACTGCTAGTGCTAGGTGATAGATGCTAGTCTAGTAACTTTTGTATTTAAAATGATGAAAGACTTTCCATCTAAACGCAATTGTAAACCCATTATGCTCTGATATACTATTATAGTATGCTGAGATGAGAGATATTAGTGGACCTTATGAACTATTCAACCTGTTATTTTTACATTTTGATTTATTGTTTGAAAAGTCACAAATCACGAGATGCTAGTGTAATGATTTTTTATTCCAAGGATAAAACTACTTTCCACCTGAACCCATGATGTGTTGATACAGTATGCTGGCATGAGTAAATATTAGTTTATTTTTTTAAACATTTAAACTGTTCAATAATTACTGCAAGGTGCAAGCCAATAATGATAGACATGCTAGTATGCCTATGCTATAATGACTTTTAGATCGTGATGCTTTGTTAGGTCATTAAAACCAGAAATAAAACAGTGTTCTGACTGATAAGTTGTCTTCTCCTGTTTCCCAAAATAGCACTATACCATGATATTACTGTGCTATTTAGGTAAGATATCAATTTATACCATGGTACAAAATTTTTGTTGTATCCAACTCTACTTTCTAATAAAATAACATTGTTAAGCCCGGCACACATTGCCAAACATTTTGCTCAAAAACATTATCGTAGCAATGTTCCATGAAATGTTCGGCAATGTGCGGTGAAAAAAGTCGCCGAACATTTGTTCCGAACAATGTTTCTGAAGATCGGAAATGTTTGATATCTCGAACATTGTTCGTTGAATGTTCGTCAATGTGCGCTGAATGTCGAACAATTCTAGGAACATTTGTAAAGTAGTAACCAATAGCAGCACGATATTTGGTCACATGATTTTTGTGCCCAATCATGCGCCGATTATGTGACTCTTTACAACACAGCTACTAGAGGGCACCACGAGGTTGTTCGCTGCAAAATGTTCGGCAATGTGCGCTCAGCAATTGTTCCCCCGCACATTGCCAGACAAAAACATTTGTTCGGGAAAATGTTCGGCAATGTGCGCCAGGCTTAACACTATTCCAACTAGTTTGTCATAAATCACATAGTTTAATAAAATTCACAATAAAACATTTAGCATTTAGAACACATTATTTCAATTTATAAATACAGGTCATCTATACAGATTTCTGCTAAAAACAATATACCTATCAGCAACTAGTCCAGCTGGTATGAGCACCTTCTCCAAGTCATCTTCATAATGCTTAGGAACAGAAAACAATTCTAGTGGATAACCTTCATAGCCATCAGGGATCTGCAATATCACAGATACAATATCCAAATAATGCACACAATCTCTACATTAGTTGCAATAAAGGCGACAAATTAAATATTTTTGCGTGATACTTGTATGGGTAATTAAGTAGACTTGCTTCATGATAAGCACATTTGACTGGGTGGAAAAATAATATAAATGGCAACATTTTTCTGCTATACAGTATTTCAATTTCTTATTTTTTAGGAATGCACCTACAATGGACATAGACGTAAAAATTACTTATAACATACTTGCACTTTAGTTCTTTAGATTTTAAACGTACCAGTGCCAATTTGAAGCGGATTTTGACCACAATATTTAGACATTCACCAAACCACAGATCTATTTATACTGTCCATGGAACAATCACAGTCGCTCTCCTACATCATCCACTTCCCCATCCATTTATATAAAACCTTCGTTATCTTCTCAGCATCCAAAATTTCTCTACCACTCGTCTCCCATTTTCTCGGAATCCGAACATGACTTAAATTTTAGGCAGTTTTTCCATTGGTAAATATGAAATTTGATGAATAAAATTCCTGATGTGCAATTTTGGTGCCGAAACTTGTGGCAGAAATTTTGCTTTCATACTCTGTGGCAATTGAGAAATACCCAAAGTACCATTTTTACACACAAAAAACTCAAAATTTGTGTTGTCACATAATTAGGGGATGAAAATTCATTAAATTTTTTGACTTGAGCATAGAGATACCTCTATCTATAAACAAAACATGTGACTGATTCGATCCATTGGTCAATAAACCTTTACTCTTCATTAGAGCAATACCTGTACAAAAGCTAGAGTGTATCCTTAAATTCTATATGTGATGCTTTCGTTATCACTATCAGGGTCCATACAGATAAGTCAAGACAAAATTCAAGGAGTTTTCCAGGACATTTCAAGGACAATTTTTATTTTTCAAGTACTAAAATTCTAGCTTATCTTAATAACATTCAGTGTTTTCAGACTTAGGACAGCTTGAAAAGATTCATTACATGGAATAGAGGACATGAAAACTTCTGATTCAGAAAAAACTGATTAACTGTGAAAGGTATTCATTATGAGGTTAAGGAGATTAAAAACATGCACATCTTTTAAACTTATACATATTTACATATTTATTGCTTTATATTTCTTATTTTATAAATTCCAGTAGTTTTGAGTACTTTTCCAGGGCAATAAAAACTTTTCCAGGACAATTCCAGTATAAAACACAATATTTTAAAATTCAAGGAGTCGTATCAAATTCCAGGACATTTCCATGCCCGTGCAGACCCTGGTTTAGGTTATTACAATGATAGCAAGCAATTCCACTTTCATACATCATTTTACTATGTGCTGTGATTATAGGGGCGGGACGATATGGGTAGCTCACGATATAAGATTTGTATAACGACACACCTTTCACGAAATGATGTATACAGGGTTCTCCCCAGGATGAAATTGAAACAGGGGGGAGGGGGAGGGGGAAGGGAGGGGGAGGGGGAAGGGGAGGGGAAAGGGAGAGGGGGGAGGGGGAAGGGAAACTAGAGGGGTCCGGGGCCTGGTCGAATCACTGGCAGCAAGAACAAGTCCGCACCTGCAGCTACAACACACGCATCTATTGACTATATATAACAACATTATAATATATAGTTATATATATAACTACTATAACAACTATAGCTACTATAACAACTATAACTACTATAACAACTATATATAACGTTGTTATATATAGTCAATAGACGCGTGTGTGCTGTAGCTGCAGGTGTGGACTTGTTCTTGCTGCCAGTGGGTCGAATGGAAATTCTTGCCGAGGTGGCCAGTAGCAGGAGCGCCTCCAAAGCTGACTCACTCAGCCTGTTCCTCATGTAACCATTCCCATTAAAAATAAATAAAAAAATTTTAATCGGGGCCGAAATAATTTAAACGTGGCGCAACGATTAAAACGGGGGGGGGGTCCCCAAACGGAGCGGCCGCGCCCGATTTGCGCAACGTAGGGAGAAGCCTGGTATTGCGATATTTCATTATGTGGATTTTATCACGAGTCATTTTATCCTGTGCACACAGAATCGATACCTGTCCCATGAATGGTCAAATTTATCGATACGTTAGCTTGAAGGATTACATAGTGATAGATACTCTTGGAGCCTCTTCATTCTTCCACAAGCAGAATTGCTAATATGACAGTATTGATGCAGGGTTAAACATTAACTTTTTATTTCACTAGACCATCGGGCTAGTAACTGAAGAAAACCACTAGCCCTGACCTAACTTTCACTAGCCCAGACCCAGATCATAGTTATGAAAAACTTTATTTAG
>NW_014578478.1:60974-71263 GCF_000485595.1 Priapulus caudatus
GCTAGATAATGTACACGCTCTGCGACAAACAGTGCGGCCACGAACCAGTCTAGCCAGAGGTGACCTTTTAGTGCAATATATATGACCAATTCTAACAAGACCAGTCGGGCTACTAGCACTCTGGTTGTATGCGACCGGACCAAGCATTTACCTGACTAGGTCGGTCGGACGTGGGTTAGTGTCGAACCCTGATTGATGCCATGTATGTTGCAAGAACAGTTTTACTACGATTGCCCAGGCCAGATAGTATAAAGCCAATAGTCCTATGGCCACACAAGTACACTGTACAGCAGATATCATAAAGCCTACGGCTTCATAACTCTCCAGTACCTGCATGGTCCAGCGAAGCCTAGATGATATTGATAGATCTCTGGAAGTCGGTTATACTAGCTACTTATAATAACAGTATGTTATGTGATTGTATATCAGGTGATTCTATGCAATAGCCGTGTCCTTCACATGCAAGAGTTGGGTGCTGCCTTGACGGTTATACCGTATTCAATGAAGAACGTCACTAGAGATTGTTATGTATTGTTATAGCCTACACAATAAGCGAGTTCGGCATTACAACTGCGCATGCGCAAGTTTGCCCAGGTCATGGGTCATTCGGGATAAACAATAGGTTTAGCTAGCTGTGTATACATTACGATCGATGGGTTTGACAGGCGTTTCATACGTACTTTCTAGTTTTGCTTCTAATTTCCAACAGTATGACAGTACTGAACTATACATTTAGTTTTTGAAGGCCCAGTGTAGTTGCATTTGCATAAACAATTTTTTTGACATTTTTCTTCACCGGCAGTTGGTAGCAGGGACTTCTTCATGTACGATGCAGCATAAGCAAGAGCAGCGAGTTCGTCTTTTCGCCCCGTCTTTTTCAACCCCCTATCCGCTAAAAAATGCTTCAAAGCATCATCGTCGACTTTCCATTGCAGAGAATCATCCAGTGTCATATCATCGTCATTTGCGTCAGCCATAACCAATATAAGATACTAAGAACTTAAAGAAGACAAAAACTCAGACCGAAAATGTTACTTTTACACACAGTTTATACAGTGCTGCATTCGCAACGTTACTTGTTTATCCCGAATCACCTTTGGCATTTCCCATGATTCGTTGCGTGCGCGAGATACCGAACTCGCTTATTGTGGGTATTATTCTAGAGCTTTTCACACGCAGCACAGCAGCCGCATTGCCAGCAGCTCCAGACACATGCGTCTAAACAGAGGAATTGCTCCGACCTGTGATTGGAGGATAAAAATAGAATTCGTGACGTGTAGTTTTCATTTTGCATACCCGGCCGCATACACTATTATGCTACGACTGGTAGGAAAGTTTACTAACTATCATATGGTGCGAACGATTTGAGTTACATTTGTATAAGTTCCGGCTATTATAGACACATGTCTTAGCCATGATCTCTATAAATTTTGAGTCTATTGACGCGCGATTAGTCTAATTAATTAGCAAATATGCACGCGCGGTATCGCTCATAGGCTAATATATGCGCGGCTATGGCGGGTAGGAATTTGAAAGTGTACTAACTATCATATGGCGCAAACGATTTGAGTTACATTGCTTTAAATTCTAGCTATTATAGAGACATGTCTTAGCTATGATCCCTGTGGGTCTCGAGTTTATTGAAGGGCCATTAGCTTAATTAGCAAATATGTACTCGCGGTATCGCCCATACTCGAATCATAGGCTAAATGCCATAATGAAAACGAAACGTCACGAATTCTATTTTTATCCTCCAATCACAAGTCGGAGCAATTCCTCTGTTTAGACCACAAGCACTTGGAACGTCTCAATTAAACAAGTGCCACGGAGCGACAGCGCTCATCTAACGTCTACTGGGGTGACTCTATGGTGGAGTGGTGGGCTTCTAGTAAGCCCTGTTAGTCCCAAATGTGTTCACATACACGCTGAAACAGTGGAATGCACAGGGATAGTATCAGGAACCTTCTCAAAGGAATGTTCGTTGGGATCGTTATGAAAGTTGCCACGAGATGGCGCGTACGTTTAAGTGTCTTCAGATTAAAGATGGAAGCTCCCATCGTACGTAGTAGCAACAACTATTTGCAAGACAGAATAGGTAAGCACTCATCCATTTACCTACGCAAGCCTACGGGCTGCAATAGAGAGCTGCCACCTGTAACCAATTAACGCAGGCAAAAACTACACAGTACCACCACCACATGCACTGGCAGTGGCCACTGGCAGTGGCCACTGGCAGTGGCATACGTTACATGTAACATACTGACAGTACAGAATGCCATAGAAATTACATGATTTAAAGAGCATAAACCTTCTTCAACCAAAATTGCGTTTTGACAAAATTCACTGAATCTTGTAGCCTCATCACACTCCAGCCCCGCCTGCTACTATGATCTCGGCAACTTAAGCAAACCCCCGGCATGTCAAATCCTTTCTAACAGGTAAAACAAAATCCTGTTTAACGCCTCGTCTTTGAGGGTCAAACAGGTTATTCCCGACACTTGACTCTTCCTCGCCCATCGCTCAGCAGATAGGTCACATTTCATGGTCCTTTCAATAAAGGCATAAAAATGCTTAGGTCACGCCTGAAACAAAAGTTTTTTCAATCGCTATTCCAGAGACCATGTTCCTCAGAAAATGTCTAAAATCTGCCTCGTGCCCATTGAACCTAGTTGCACCTGTACACCTCCAGATGTTCGGACAAGTCGACTGGCTTTTACCTAACCATGTGCTATTACACCGACTATTCACGCAGCTAGGGTCGGCCGTTTAGATTTGTGCCGCAAGTTCTGCATTTCCTGCTATACGTTAATGTTAAGAGGGACATGTTCCCCTTTCTTTGAACACCTCTTCGACCCTTTGACCTTTGGACCCCAGCTCAGACATCCAAACTCGTTTTGGACGATCCCCCCCGACGTCCGAATATCGTGACCGTACCGTCGAGCGGGTTAGAATGTTGATGCCCAACGGATCTGCGCCGCGGGCGCTACCACCGCCCCACGGCACTCCCTCCACGGCACGACGGTCACGGGCCCGGTCACGCACCGCACAGCCTCACGAAGGGCTACTCTTTGTCGTGGCGTGGCCCACGCGCTACTGTGTGGCTCTTTCACAGTGACACTCTCGTTGTCTTTTTATAAATTGTCTCTCCACAAATGGCTACACTGTGTGCAGTGCCCGCAGTTCATAGCGGCTATAGACTTGTGTCCTATCACTTGTGTGCCTCTCTCTCGCTACCCTGCGAATGTGCCTTCCAACACGTTCTGGTGAGCTTAGGTTGGTCCGTATCGTCATTGGTGTGCTCTTCTCTCTTGGCGAATTTGATCAAACACAGCTTCTGTGGCCTATCACCGATTGTGTGTCTTCCCTATGCGGCTGAACCACGTGTCCAACGTTATCCTGATGGCCATGGGTTTGTCCTAGCTTTCAGTACATCGTCGTGTGGTCCTTCTATATGCTGATATGGCCAAGTTCTGTGGCTATAGAGGTTGTCTCACATTGCGCTGTCTTCTCTATTGCTGAATGGATCCAACAGTTCTTGTGGCTTGGTGTGATATAGTATCATTGTGTGTCTTCTCTCTGCGGAAATATGTCCATCAGTTCTGCTGGGCTATTAGGCTGTCGTATACATATGTGGCTCTTCTCTATGCTGAATATTGCCAACTAGTTCTGGGCTATAGGATGATGTCTATGCATTGTGTGCTCGTGCTCTCTTAGACCTGAATACTGTCCACCGAGTATGGCTTGGAATGCTAACCTAGAGTCTCCGCTCCTAGCACACCTTGTGTGTTTGTCTCCACTGACTGACCCTGAATTGGAATCCCACATGTTCTGTGGGCGATAGGCACGCTGTGTCTATAGTACATTGTGCCCGGCATCCACCGAGTGGCTTCGTCTCTGCCGGCATATGCTCAACAGTTCTGGCTATAGACTGTGTCTACACATTGCTGTGGTCTTCTCGATGCTGAATGTTCAATATTTCTGTGGCTACTAAGTGTGTCTATGTTACATTGGACCACTCATGTGTACTTTCTCTCTGCGGATATGTCCAACGTTCATGCTCTCGCGTAAATACTGCTGTCAGCCGCCGTCATACCCACTCTGCTCTGTTGCTCTGCCGATGACCCCTGCGTGACTAATTCTCGCACAGGGTTCCTGTGGCCGCTCATCAGCATGTGTCTATGCACTTGCTGCTGTCTGCTCTCCTCGCCTGACATATCGCTTCCCAGTTATGCTTGGCAGTACTAGATGTGTCGTACACATGCGGGCTGCCCGACATCCCATCCCACACCATGTGTGTCTTCTCAATGCTGATGTCCAACAGTTCTCTGACTACTAGAGTGTGTCGGTTAAGTACATTTGGTGTGTATTCTCCTCTGCGCTGCTGAATATGTCCAACAGTTCTGTGGCTATAGATATGTCTATACATTGTGTGTCTTCTCTATGCTGAATATGTCCAACAGTTCTGTGGCTAGGTATGTCTATACATTGTGTGTCTTCTCTCTGCTGAATATGTCCAACAGTTCTGTGGCTATAGGTATGTCTATACATTGTGTGTCTTCTCTATGCTGAATATGTCCTACAGTTCTGTGGCTATAGGTATGTCTATACATTGTGCTTCTTCTCTCTGCTGAATATGTCCAACAGTTCTGTGGCTATAGATGTGCCTATAGTACATTGTGTGTCTTCTCGATGCTGATTTGTAACTTTTGATGCAATTGCAAAAGTAACATCACTATGACTTGCTTTTTGAAGAATATGTGATATGCTTTATTCATTTAACTGCCAACAGGAAGCTCATCACACATAATTATGTAGCAGGACATTGCTCTTTCTTTTAATGCAGCGATAAGTAAATTTCAATAAGAACTAGAAAGGATTTCAATGTCTGAATAAGATCATATGGAATATAACAAATAAACTGAGCAACAAGAAATTCAAATAATGAAACAAACTTGACAATGTACATGTAGGGAAAGCTGGGGAAAATATGCCATTTTACTTACAATTGTGTCATGGTATGCTTGGCGCAATTTTCACTGAGTATAATGATCTACACGCAAAGTGGAACATCAGTGTCCATGTGTTTTTTAAGGATAACTCGAAAAATAATTCAGTTATCAACCTGAATTTTCATATAGTTCCCCCTAAACAGCAGTGGCCCTGCGAATAAAGATCCACCGAGAGATTGTTTAGGGTTGGATAGATACATGCATCTACTCATATTGCATTATTTGTTTTTTTCCAATAATTGTTGTGGCTCTAATTTGAGCAAATATAACTCTCAAACGTGTAAAATGAGGCCTATCTAGACTACACATCCATCACTCTAGTATTTTCCCCAGCATTCTCTTGTGAAACAAACAAATTGTAACAGCTATGAACAAGAAACTTCCCTTTCCTACAAATAGTAGAATGTTGTAACGGTCCTTTATCTTCTGTTAAGGTTTGACACCTTCTTGACTATCTTATGATAGACCCTCCTATGTAATTCACCATTATTTTGTTTGCTCAGTTCAATTGCTTTCAAACAAGCTTCTCTTCCAGGTGTAATCTTAGAATCAAGATAATCTGACAGATACAATCTGAGCTCTTCCTCTTCTTTTGGTGTCCATTTCACATTTCTTGGCATGCCACTTTCTCTCTTCTTTCTCCTTTTCATCTTTGAGACATTCTCTTCTTGTGAATCAACTTCGCTGGACAAATCTTCATCAACAGGAATGTTCATGTCAATATCAGGATCAGTGTCCCCTATTTTAAGCAGGTCCTTCTCAAAATCATATCCCACATTATTTGATTCATCTGGTGCTTGCCCATTGTCATTTTCTCCAAGCACAATCTCTGGAAAATAGCAAAATATTATGTAGGATAAGTTTAAGTCCAATATTGAAATAAATGTGCAAAATGTACTTTACTGTAAGAATACCTGGGCCAGTTTTCCGGTAAACCACAATGCTCATTTGCATATCATATAAGTTTAGAGCTCCTTTAAGGTAGGCTGTACATACACATGCATATGATGATGATGGATGCGGGTCCCTCACATGATCTCCGACCATTTAGTCCCGCTTTATCATCAAGATGAGGTTGCCAATAAACATTTCAAAATAAAATTTAACATACACACCTTCAAGTCTGATGTCATCAATGCTCTTTCCAGCATATTTTCCTGTTAGATTCATGTCTTGCATTAACAGTAATTTGCTGATATGGACTCTTTCAAGAAATCCAGACATCTGTCTGTAATGTTGTAGGTGCACTTCCTTTGTGTGCCCCAGATGATCACAAACCCATTGAAGTTGAGCTTCTGTCATGTTCAATACCTGTTAAAATAAGTAGTTAATAAGTTTGTGACTGTTTCACTGTGCATTGTGAAACAAATTTGGCCTATTTATAGCATAACAGGGATTATTGGTTGATGACATAATTTTATAGCTCTACATGTACATTGCTAAGCATTACTAGAGCACATGGTAACTCACAAGAAGGTACATTAAGGGTTTACGGTCAATTAAATTTTTCTTTAATCAAGCTTTATTAATAGTGAACTGTAGGAATGATGGAAGGCATGTTCTAATTGCGATATCTTGAGTAATATGTATTGCTTTTATTATGTATTCTTGGGCTTCCCCATAGCAGCAAGATGCTGCATTGTACACGAAAAAAACTGGAACTGGTAGTGAACACAAGTGAAATGTCCCACACAAACTAACCTGTGTGAGTGTTGCACAATATTTTCGCATTGACACACTTGTGATGCGCTCTGGGGCCTTTAAGTTAAGCTCGGCACATATCGTTCTCAGACTGTCATAAGCTCTGGCACAGCCTCTTGCTGAAATACAAAGGATTTTTCGACATTAGTATCAAATTTACTGGTATTATAAATTAATATTTAGGGAAGGTATCAATTTGAAATTTGGCCAATGGCTCTCTTACAAATTGCAAAAAAATACCTTACATTTGTACATGTGGGAAGTCAACTGCGAATGTGATATCTTGGGATGCGGGGTAGTTTGGCCTAAAATATTTAAATGCTCTGTTTTGAGTGTTGTCCACTATTTTCTCTAATAGCATCCTAATGAATGCCCTTAATTTTAATGTTTTTAAAGCATAAGCTACACTTTTACAGGAAATCTCACCTGAGTTTGGGAAGAGCAATTTGTTACTGGAAAGAATTTCTGCACTTTCTCGAACACTGGACTTTGCCAAGTACATTAATGGTGCCTGCAGATCTTCCGGAATCAGGACAGGAACTCCCCGTGATCTCTAGAAGAGAAATATTGTTAAATGTACACTTATGTAGGCAGGTTCTGTGTCATGAATGGGATACATTGGCAGGCTAAAACTCATGAAGATCAAATAGGTCAGGAATTACAATCAATGAGTGCCTTGCCTTTCCTCGAACTGTCATGAGTTCTTGTGACTGTAGTAAGTAATTTTCCATTGGAGAGAGCTGGCCTACAAGACTAGCATCTACATCTGACATGCTGATTTTTCGAGTAGTGTAGTCCTTTAAGCTGTTCAGGAAATATAATGAAATACCAGTTGATCCTAACCATTTAATACATGTACATGATTGGAAGTGTTATCACAGAATAGGTTTGGTACTTGGTGTTTCCACTGCAGTACTTCAGAAGGTTGAGAAGAGTACTGATGCATTATGTGATTTATAATAATTGAACCAAAGTAAGCAGCTGTCCGTTCATTTTCATTTGACAAAGCTGTGAAAATTCGGGACCGATTTTTACCAAATTTTGTCAGTGTAGGCCTATTCATGGACAGCCGCAATCTCACTAGTTATATTAAAAACAATAGGTAAGGAAATATTAGAATATCACATACCTGATATATTCCATTTCTCCTGACCGCCTCTTATTGTAGCACATCAGTCTTGTCATCACCAGACGAACTACTCTATGGTATGTATCTTTGTCACTGTTCTTCAGGTCACATTTTTTAAGTTCGACTATCATGTACTGAGTTAAACACCGAATGTCATCTGGTGCAGGTATCTCTTTTGATTTTGAGAAGCTCCTTTTGGTCAACATCCAGCGGGCAAGTTTTGTCACCTTCTCAGCCCATTCTACTTCAATTAGTTTTAAGAAAATCTTACAATCCTTAGCTATGGCCTCGGATGTCTCATCCCGTTTCACTTTCATGGCAAATGCCCACTTTGCATGTAACAGCCTCTTTATGTCATACTTTAACTTTATCGCGTTAGAAGGTGCGGCAAGTTCTTCCTCATCATCCATGTATGGCAGGGCACATTTCAATGCTGCCAGAACAACTTTGTCGAAATATGCTGGTGTTAGAAAATCCCACATAGACCCTGAATTCTTGACATTCTTGACTGGAGGTTTATCAGCTACCTTACTTTGTTCTTTGTTCCTTTCCTCTACAACCCTGTCTTCTTCATTCCTCAGTTCAATTAGCATGCGACTATTCAACCTCATACGTTGTGATGCATAGTACTTGCGTTTGTTTTTATTATCCTGATTTCGCCTGAGCCAAGACTCTCCTAAAGCAACCAGTAGCATATCATTTTGTGCTACTCTAGAGATGTCATCTCTGGTCATTATACTGAAGACCTCTTCCAGTAATTGTTTAGTAGGGGTTGATTTGAGACGTCCAGCCATGATGTCAGATTGCAGTAATAGATCACGCTTCGAACTGGTTTCTTCACCTTTATGCCCCTTATTAGTTTTTTTGCATTTCTTTTGATGTCTCTGTATGGTAGTCAGTAGCATCCAGTCCCTGCACTTTGGACATGGTCCATATTTAGATGTGCTGAAGGAATCTGTTGGCCGTCTTGATAAGAGTACTTCACCCTTTCCAGAATTTATAACCTTGCAGTTGTGCCTATCATCACCCCGACTCCTTAAACTATTGAAATCCGGGTCCTCATTTGTCTGCTTTGCCTCCTGAAATAGGGCTTTCACTTCTTTTATATCCTTGTGTGTCTTCATGTGTGCTGGGATGTGCTGTACTAATTTGTCACAGAAAAGGCATGCGTGGTAGGAGTTATATACTCGGTTCAGTTTCTTTTTGGATCCTTTTCTATCCAAAGAAGTCTTCATAACCTTTCTTATAAAAATCCCAGGGTTTAATTTGTCACGTAAAATCTCATCTTCATCGGGATCTTCAACATCTTGCTGATCATCTACATCCATATCTACTTGCATTTGTGCAGAGTCTTTTGCATCTTGGAGTCGTTCCTTCTCTGGAGATTTATTTGTGTCATCTATTCTCACACGTTTTTTCTTTGGAGAACTGATTTTACTGTTATCTACTACTTCACCATCATGGCTGTTAACATCACTGTCACTGTCTGGAATATAATCTTCATCAGAATCATTGCCATTTTCACTTGAGTTTTCATCTGCATAATGTGATGTAACCGGAATAACCGGGAACACTTCAGACTCATCAGATGCATCATTCAGGATAGTTGTAACATCACTCTCGATTAAAGTAGCTTCACCTTTACCTAAACTATCAACTATACCATCAATTATGGAGGTCTCAACCCCACTCAATCCATCCATAAGTGTAACTATGTCAGCATCTATGTTATCTGCTGCTTTTGGTTCCATCGCCTCAATATCTTTGGGTAGGCCTACATTTATGTATGCATCATGACTTTGAAGCATACAGCGGAACTTTGCCGAGGTTTCACTGGCAGACTCTAGATCTCTCTTTCCAAGTGCCTCTGGTGGGGTATGCTGACCAGACGCATGCTGCGACTGCAAGTTTCCCATACCACCCAGACCATTTACGTTCAACTGACCGTCTGCTGGCACGTCACCTATGCTATCATCGCCGATAAAGTGCGACAAGGCGAGTGGCGTGCAGATGTCGCCATTAGCTACGACAGCAGTCACAGCTGCGGCATGCCCGTTCACTTCCCGGTTGTCCTTCACGGGTATCAGGTCGTCGAACACTGCCCCCGTGCGATCTCCACGGCAGGTTTTCCCGCTCGCTACTGACACGCACTGTGCTGCCTCTCGGCCGCTGTGCGCGCCGTCGTCATGAACGCGATCACCGGCACTACCGTTGGCAGAGGCCTGCCACACTGCGCCTGCACCGTCGCAACGTGTATCACGCGCGACGCACGGCTCCTCGTAAATGTCATAGCGCAAGCTGGTGACGGCGCTGTTGGACGTGTTGCTGCCAGTTGCAGCTAGTTGGTTGGTTTTAAGCGCGACGAGCAGATTCTGATCCGTGCAATTCTCCTTCGGTAGCGGGCTACTTTTTACCTTGCCCGGTAGAGTTTTCTGATCTGCAAAACCACA
>NW_014578478.1:72750-74692 GCF_000485595.1 Priapulus caudatus
TGGAAACTGTTTCTGAATAACCATCATCGATGGCAATCTGACAGACTACAACTATCAATTCCAATCCTTATACAGATAACACCTCACCCATCCTTATAAATATTCCAGTCTGTATATATGCTGCAGTACCACGGGTCAGTATTTTGCAGATGTAGTTGCATTTCTGCCCTGTATCTGCAGCCAGGCATTCGATCGAACACGCACGTAAACATGGTGTCAGCTGATTGTAAATGCATTTTGCATTTTGCATTAAGCTAGTGCCTACATTATACACTAATAGGAACCAATGGCGGATATATACAGATGCCCCTATCCCTAACAGGGACCAAAAATATATATGTTAGATATTAAAGTGTGTTATAAGTGTAAACTTACACTTGGCCCAGTCAAGATCATCCAGAAAACATTTCAAAGTTGCTCTCTTCTTCTGCAGAGTAGCTGAAAAATCAAATGAAAAATTCAGTATGCATTAATTTATACATAACTACAGAAAATATCATCCGACTTACCCATCATCTTACATTGTGATCTGTTATAAAAATAATATGATGGAAGTATGCCTAGAAATGCCTAATAAATATTTCCTAATTAGCCAGGATCACTGAGCCATGTCTTTTCAGAGAAGAAGTAATAGAATTTTTTTTAACTTTGCCTGTATATTTTGAAAAGTAGGTCACAGTGACTCACTTTGAACAAATTTACATAAGGGCCTCACATATTACAATGACTCAAATTAAAATAAATAAGCTCAGCTGATTTGGAGAAGTAGATTTTGATGACGAGGCTGACAGTGTGTTGTGAAAATAGCTAAAAATGGCTCCTGGGTTAATTATGATTAGAATGAAGTATAAAACATTTTAACGAATCAAGAGGTTAAGTTAACTCAAACTGTAATAATTTCAAATTAATGTTGGCCACTGGTGAATAATTCTATTTGACAAACCATCACAAAATTGCACTAGAGATATTAGGCCCATACATGTACTAATATAATACTGTTAATAGGGTTGTTTTAATGGGTCATGATTTTTCACTACTGGTAAATGTATATTTTTGAATCATTATTAGAATTATTCACCATTGCCTAAAATTCATATGAATATATATATTCATATACCAATGCCTTTTGCCTTTAAGATGTCAAAGTCGTTTCCAGGAAATGGATAGATCTGTGATGTTTTCACCAGCATCCTATATGGATTAATGAACATTTCAATATAACATGACGCAAAGGGATTTAAATGGAAGATCTATAATGATAGACCTATGTATCTCTTTTCAAAAATGAAAGCCAATGAATAAATGTGACGTTTGACTGTTATGCAAGTTGTAAAACTTTCCAACCAACAAGATCATGTTGAACACATTTAACATACTGCCCCATGATCGAGTTAGTGTGAATGTATCTTTAAAATTTTTTAATATTGATCCCTCTCATTGCATTCCAAAAGTAACATAGTTAAAGTGAATTTCTGTGCAAATCTAACAGTGAATAATTGGCTAGAAATAAAGCTAAGCCAACTTACTCTGCATCATCAGCCCGACAATAAACAGTAGATTTTGGGTCATCATGAGACACTAGTTTTACTGGCCACAGTGCCCTCTCACCAGGCACCTTGGCCCACACGAACTTTGGCCAACCCATCTCTGAGACTGCAACAAAAAAAGAACTATAAGCAAGAGTAATCCATTGGCGACAAAAAGATATTGGACAGACCTGGCACACAGTGCATGGACACTGACTGATGATCAACCATGTAATGAAAGATGAGTTTATAAGGTGACAGACACACAATCCATTGGACACAACAGACACACAGATACTGGACAGATCTGACACACAGTGCATGGACACTGACTGCATGATGATCAACCAGATAATGAAAGATGAGTTTATAAGGTGACAGACACACAATCCATTGGACACAACAGACACACAGAT